>NW_027188184.1:0-37179 GCF_041381155.1 Argopecten irradians
GTATGTTGTGCGTGTTTTGGGAGGACTGCGGTATATTTATGTCTGGTGTCTTCTTGTACGATTGGAAAAACTGTGCGCCTTTTCCATAGGTGCCACATCACTGAAGCCATGCCGCCGTAGGGACACCAAGCAACAACACTCCACCCGGGTCACATTATACTGACAACGGGACGAACCAGTCGGTCCCACTCCCTGTGTGCCTGAGCGCTAAGCAGGAGCAGAAGAAACTACCACTTTTAAAGACTTTGGTGTGTATCGCCAGGGGAGCAGAACCCAGAGCCTTCCTCACAGGGGCGAACGCTTCATCTCAAGGGCCAAAAGTGAGGGCGGTGCCCAAGGTAGGCATTAGGAAAGATAATGAATGTGGAAAGAGGTTCCAAAATATTCTAGACATGAATCATATATATATGTGCAATACATATTTCTACCCACTCAACATGTCATGTCTTTCCATTCAAGGTCACTGTATAAATGCCCTGAAAATTTAATAAAAATGATATAGCACTATAAAAAGAGGCAACAGTTCCACTATACAAGACACAACACGAAAACATACCGCAGTCTCCCAGTCCACTCGCACAACATACACGCAACACACCGCGATAATACATGGGAGGCCGTCCTTACGGGATGACCATGACATAGCTGTTAATAGGACGTTTAATAAATCAAAACAAACATCCTACATGCCATGCATGTGATTCTCCTTTCACAGTAGAGCATGTTTTATTACATTGTATTGATTTTACAAACACATACGAGATAAGTACTGTCTCCGACATGTACACTTTGTTCCATGCCGTGAGACATAATCGTATTTTCAATTATCTCAAAGAGATCGGCATTTGAACGTTTTCTCATCTCATCTTATATTCATATCAACGCAACACTTATCGTTTCGTCAACATTGTGTATGAATTTTCTCTTGTGTTTTTGCTCTAAAACTATTCTATCCTGTGTGAAACTTTTTTTAATTTAAATCAACATTTACAATTTTGTTTTATTTATTACTTGGCCTTTTTCTTATCATGATCTTTTAGATACAGTTTATATCCTAATACTAATGCCTGCCTGGTAGTTTGGCCCTAAATGACCTTAGTTGTCGATGGGCCGTAAAACTCAAACAAACAATCAAAAGTTTGTTTGTTTGTTGTTTTTGTTTGAGTTTTACGGCCCATCGACAACTAAGGTTCATTTAGGGCCAAAAACTACAAGTCATGCAATTAATATCAGGATAAAAGTTCAGGGTAAGAAAAATCAAGTAAGGACTAAAAACACAGATTGTAAACGTTAATTTGATAAAAAAAAAGGTTTGCATGGGATAAAAATATATTTGGCTAAAACACATGAGAAAACTCATGCACAATGTTGATGAAACGATGAAATGTTGAGTTGATACGATGTATGATGAGAAAACGTTCATATTTTGCTTAAAATACTGATCTCTTTGAGATAATTAAAAATACGATTATGTCTCACGGCATGAAACAAAGTGTACATGTCGGAGACATCGTAGTATTTATCTCGTATGTGTTTAAAATCAATACAATGCAATAAAATATGCTCCACTGTGAGAGGAGAATCACATGCATGGCATGTAGGAGGATCCTCCCCTCTCAATAGATAGGAATGTGTAAAATATGTGTGTCCAGTTCGGAGCCGAGAGAGTACAACTTCCTCTCTGCGGTCTCTCCGACTGGACAGTTTAGGTTTAAGTGTAGGTTGAATTTTAAACAGTTTATTGTTTGTTTCGGTAGACCACCTTTGTTGCCAATGGTGTTTGATGGCTGACTGAATTGAAGGTTTGATGTCGGTGTATGGTAGTTTCAAATCTGTTTGTGCTAGGCGAAGAGCAGTCTTAGCTGCTTCATCAGCCTGTTCATTCCCCTTTATACCCACATGACTGGAATCCAGGAGATAAGTAATTTGAGTTTAGAAGATAATCGAAATGTTCGGATTAAAAGATTTTGGATTAGAGTATTTCTAGGGCTTCTTGATTTCAAAGCTGAAGAACCGAAAGAGAGTCTGAACAGATGATTGCCTTTTCAATGCGGTGTTCTTCGATATGGTCAAGCGCACAGACCGATAGCACATGCTTCCGCAGAGAAAATGGAGGCAATATCCGGGAGTCGGATAAAGGAGCAGTGATTAGATGTACAGCAATGCTGCCGCAACTTTATCACCATCTTTTGATCCGTCAGTGTAGATCTGAACATGGTCAGGGAAAGCCCTAATGCACTCCCGAAAGGAGGATTTGTGTTCTTCGGGTAATGCACTGGATTTTGCCCTCTCATGTAGAGATAAATTGATATCAGGTGTTTGAATGAGCCATGGTGGTACATCCGATACGGTGTACTCGTCAATGGTGTCGAAAGTTATATTAAGTTCCAGCAAAAATTTTGAAATTCTGATGCCAAATGTTGGTATGAGCTTTTGATTTTTGTGTAAATATTTCTTGGTGTTGTGGATTGAATACAAGGTTAATGCAGGATTTTTGGGGTTGGATTTCAGTTGAGCAGCATACTGTAAGGATAATTTCTTCCGTCGATCGTCTAGAGATGGCTCATTAGCTTCCACATGGAGGACTCTTCACAGGTGTTGTTAGTTCGAAAAAGCTCCAAGTGCCAGACGCAGTCCCTGATTCTGGTATAGGGTCAAGCATCTGTAGATAGGAGCTGCGAGCCGATCATAGACAAATAGAGCCGTAGTCATAAGTTTTGATTCTAATAAGTGCCGATAGATACGTGAAGCATTTCACGGTCTGCACCCCAATCAGAATGGGAAAGAATCTCGTAGAATGTTCAGCGCCTTCGAGCACTTATCCTTCAGATGTTTGATATGTGGAACAAAGGACAGTTTCGAATCAAATATTAGTCCAAGAAATTTAGTTTGTTCAACTACTGGAATTTTAATTCCATTGAGTGTGAGGTCAGGATCATTGTGTGGTTTTCGTTTTTGACAGAAGTGCAAATACAGACAGTTTTTGATCTTGAAAATCTAAAGCCATTTTCGTCAGCCCAATTTTGTAATTTGCCTAAACAATTGTTGTAGTTGTCGTTCTATAGTGTGCATGTTTTTTGATCTGTAACAGATCAAGAAATCATCCACAAATAGAGATCCTTCCGTAGATTGGCCAAGACATTTGGTTATGCTGTTAATTTTTAGTCCCAAAAAGTGTGACGGACAAGATACCACCCTGAGGGACGCCCATCTCCTGTGTTTCTGTTTCTGAATAAGTTGAACCCGTTCGAACTTTGAAATGCCTGTCAGATATAAAATTTGATATAAACTTTGGCAAATTACCATCAAAAGGTGTCTCGGACCAGGGGACAGAACCCAGAGCCTTCCTCACCGGGGCGAACACTCAACTCAAGGCCAAAAGTGAGGCGGTGCAAAAGGAGGCATAAATAAGGAAAGATAATGTATTATCCTAAATCAAGTCGCCTTTTACGATCATGCAATAGGGACAGTGTTGTGACAGCAAGAGGGTGAACTCTATTGTTGAAGGAAAGTTCCTTTATTTAAAATTCAGCAAAATCGTGGCAACGAAAACATCCAAGATAATTGCATCCAAAGACATTGCAAAAACCATATGCCAAAGTGTATCTCCTACCATCTCCAACGAAGAATCTGTTGTGACTGTAACAGGGAAATTTGTAAAGGTGATATTGGTTTACTATAAGTAACTCAATTTGAAATTCCATGCCTGGTCATTTATATTTTTCCTCGTTACTAACATTTGTATTCAATATTGCATGCAAACTGCTGTTAATGTGATACACTAACCTGATCTTTTTTTGAATTTATTATATTTGTAGCTATCGAATCAAGTCACTTAGGATTACAAAATCATTATTTGATTAAACAGTAATTAGTACACTAATTTTAACACAATATTTGTGAATATAAGGGGATACTGAATATTCTTTTCATGTTTGCTTCATTAAAAATGGAAGACCAGCTGGTCTGGATACACCTAACCATACCATAATTGTAGAATGAATGAAGAGGAAATCAATGTAGCCCTTCGTAGAGAAATGGCAAAAGTGCTACTCACAGTGGGAAGATATATCGAAGTGTCACAGTGTGTTAGTTGTGAGTGGCAGGGATAGACTCCACTAAATTGTAATAGGAATACCATCAATCACGGTAACGAAGGTATTAATATTTCCAAAAATACAATTTTGAAACACTTCACCTAGTCTATAAAAGTGGTAGTTTCTGCTTCTGCATAGCGCTAAGCATACAGGGAGTGGGACGACTTGTTCGCCCGTTGACAGTATATATGACCGGGTGGGGTGTGTTGCTTGGTGTCTTCATCGGCATGCTTCAGTGATATAGCTTATAAAAAAGGGCAAGTCAATCATAGTTTGTTTGATTAATTAACGTCCTATCAACTGCTATGGTCATGTAAGGACGGCCTCCCATGTATGAGGTGCGCCGCGTGTATGCTGTGCGAGGTGCGTTTGGGAGACTGCGGTATATCATGTTGTGTCTTCTTGTATAGTGGAACTGTTGCCCTTTTTTATAGTGCTATATCTCACTGAAGCATGCCGCCGAAGACACAAAGCAACACACCCTACCCGGTCACATTATACTGACGACGGGCGAACTTGGAGATAGTTACTAATCCAACTACTATGGATTGGCTGAAGAAGTGTCTAGATCATTTAAAGAACCCACAATGCGACCATTCCTTTGAGGTAAGTGAGTTACATTTGAATTTCTTTTATTTGGGATTTCTAGTCTAGTGTATTCAATAGTTTTTTTTATCTTGACCAGAAGTTAAGTCCTTAAAAAGCTTTAATTTTAGTTTTATTCTTCACTGCAATCAATACTATAGAAAGTATCAAAAGTAGAAACTACAATCAATTATATCTATATATGTCAGCACAGATTTCTCAGTTACAGTACTTCTTATCAGAATTTCTAAAATATTTCATTATCATCAAAATTACAGACTGTACCGCAAATACCCAATCCTCAAAGTCAATCGTTTGTGCCATGGAACTCATATGCAAGGAATATGGGTACATCTTCATTTGCTGTGGGACGTGAGACTCAAGGTCAGAGGTACCAGGAACAATTGTTTGTTTGATTTATTAACGTCCTATTAACAGCTTTGGTCATGTAAGGACGGCCTCCCATGTATGCTGTGTGTTGCGTAAATGTTGTGCGAGGTGGGTGTCCTGGGAGACTGCGGTATATTCATGTTGTGTCTTCTTGTATAGTGGAACTGTTGTCCTTTTTATAGTGCTATATCACTGAAGCATGCCGCACAAGCAAATTTCAGTTACAACATGGCATGTTGTGTTTTTTGCTCTTTTTATTTTTTTATTTTTGAAAGACACACATATTGTTGTTTTATCACCATAGACTCTTTCAATATTGGCTCTTTGGTGTATCATATTTATTTAGTTATCAATCAACTTAGTTTCCAGCTTTTGAAAATCTGACCATCATTTGTGATACTTTAAAAATCAAAGAACAATTGCTTACATTTCAATGAAATTATCATATATAAAGTTCTAATTAAAATGTTGATTAAGGATTCTGATACAAGTTAAGCCTGATGAATGATTTGTTGTATTCACATACCTGGTACCCTAGGTATCTTCCAGATAATAAATGTATAGAATAATTTTTCATGAATTATTATTATTATTATTTCATGAATTATTATTATTATTATTCCATGACTGTTTGCAGGTGTACCTATTGCTACTGTTTCACTGCCACTCAGTACTTCAAAGCAGCACACCTGTTATGGTAATGATTTTCTTTAGATGTTACTTTAGAATGAGATTTTATTTGCTATTATTTGAAAAAATAAGATTTCATACTAGAATTGAAAAGCATTTGTTCCAAAAACAACAATTAATATACAAAGAATACTTCAAATCTATTGAAATACCTCAACCAGTTATATGTATGATATTTAAAATTTCAGTGTCATTCAACGCCTCTGCGTAGATCACCAAGGAAATCACAAAATTTAGTGCCAACTAATTGTACCCTTGAGACCAGCTGAATTGAAGTTTAAGATCAGCTTTGAAGTATTTTATACAACACACAATGATTCATTTTTGTTTTATGCTTATTAATTTTTACGTTCACTCTCAACTTTTGGAAATGTATCTCAATCCTAATTTAATTGAAATTGGTTGCAAAATGATAACTTAAATAAATATTCTCTAATTGTTGTAGGTGCACTTTGAGGCTCTTCCTCCACTGCCGTCATCTAGCTTACTGGATATGGTAGGTTTCCGTTGTAAAAATCAAAGTACTGTAAGTACTGAACTGAAAAAGCATTGATATAACAAAAAATTAGTTTAAAGAAGGCAAATTTTTCATTAACATTTTAGGTTGTATATTTTCTTGCAAGTCTTGCATTATCTAGTTGGGTTATTTATCTTCCATGTGTTCTTTTCATTAATTTTGAATAAATTGTAAAGATTGCTGACAACCATTCCTCCTTATATCAAAAGAAGAATCTAAAAATTATGAGAAGATTTTAAGAAAATGCTAGATTTTTTTTTTTAGATTTGAACTTTGAACCTGTCTTGAATTCAACAGTTTCAAAAATATTTACGGTCATTGTCATGGCCTTTTCTATAATATTTATATAATTGTCTGAATAATAAAATAAAATAATGTAGTTATGATTATTTGATAATTGATCTTGAGGACAAGGCCATGGAGACCTACAGCTAATAACAATCTGCAGTAAAATGACAACAAGGGAAGCATTTAGACTCCATTAAGGAGAAAAGTATAATCTGACACATGGATATCCCTTGATGGCATTTTTACAAAGTTCATGGCTTATGCTGCAAATGTTGTTTACAGACCTCATTTATAAGGAACTACGTTTATGTGCAATGCATATAATATACAAGTATTTTTTAATGAACTATGTGGTACAGATCTATTACAGGAGAAAAGGGCAAAAGGCAATTAATATAATAATTATCAAGAAGAGAAATCAAATGACAAAAACTAAGGGTCAAATGTTCATTTAAAGAATTGGTTACTTCAAAATCAAAACTTGTGTTTGAATTATATTTATTCAAAAATACTTTACGATAAACCTCCGGTTAGTTCGAACAAAATTAAGTAAATATTGATTGATCAGTTCGAACTATCCGAAATTGTTGTCTGAAAAGATAATTCAGTGTTCGAACTAACCGAAAGTTCGAAAAAATACCTAAAATTTACAGAGTTCGAACTACCCGCATCATCATACTCACGTAGGCTAACTGTTACGCAAGCTTACGTTGTCAAACGTAACGTTAATGCATGAAAACTGAAGATATTCTATGAATTAAAATCTAGATAACTGTTGATTTTCATTATAATGCTTACATGTTACTGTCGATGATTTAATAAGAACAGTCGGTAGCATAAATCTAAAAATAGCTACTGACGGCCCCAAAACAGTACATGTGTATCGATGCGGACTGCGGATTGAAATAACACTGATTACCTGTACGTACAAACGGTATACAGATTAAATTTAATGGAAAAATAAAGTATTACACTGAATTAACCAAAACCTAATTAAGCGTGTATTTTATATGAGAGTTATAGAGCTTTTTTGGGTTTTTGTTGGCCCTCAAAAGGGCCGTTTGTTAAGGTGGCCCTCAAAAGGACCGTTTACAATGTACGTTTCAGTTACCAGGTCTTGAACACATCTTGCAACTTCTGCTGGATCCTGGCTTGTATTTTTTTGTTTGGAGACCTGAATTTCAGGATACATGGTACTTCGAATCCCCCACATTTCAGCTTGGAGTGTTTTCTGGTTCCAGTAATATTGCAGGAGATTTCTCCCTTGTGGGCCAAGAAAAAGTAACACAGTTGTGATATTTCTCTTGGTACATGTCCTACAGTATGCTTGCCTTTTATGACTGCCACCGAAAATTTGTCACCATGCAAATGTCCGTCTATGTCTGGTTCTGTAGTTAAGATTTCTCCGATAACTGGGGTCCAGTATACTCTATACACGCGATAGCCTCTGACTACACAATCATATTCAACTGGTGCTAAATTCCTCATAATTTCTACCTTTCTGTAAATCTCGGTAAGAAATTCAAAATAACAAGTTTCGGCACTGCGTTATGTCTACATACACGTATACAACAAAGTTTCTTATTTGACGTTATGAGCTACAGAATAAGAATTAATTAGGACCCCTGCGGACTGTACCTGTAACACATTCATAGGTTGGTATTTGGATGGACACTTCATAATTGATTCTATATACACCCGCTAATCAACTCTGCGTGCCTTGTCACAACAGGCGTACATACGTTAGTTTGTTCTATACTTTGTTTGTTTGTTTGATTAATTAACGTCCTATTAACAGCTATGGTCATGTAAGGACGGCCTCCCATGTATGCGGTGTGTTGGTTCTATACAGGTAACACCTAATCAATCAGTATGTAAAGCTTTTACGTAGGGGTATAATTGTAGTAAACACAGTGGTCCACCCGACAATACACATGTGATACCACTAACACACGGGGGTGTCATCGTCTACCTGTCGATAATTAATCATATCTGATGACATATTTCACGACATGAACTAACAATTAATAAACATGTCATACCTGCACGTGTTTGGACACTTGTTTGAGCACGTGTACTTACACGTGTTCAAGTTAATATAAAACTAGAAACATTTATATTGTTGTCATCAGTTTTCGAAATAATCTCGAAAGCATCAGTATGAAACGGATTGAGGAATATTTCAAGAAGGCGGAGAGCAGACCATCCCTAAAGAATGGAGAAACCCACCACCGGCCGTATCAAAGTCGGCAAAACGTCCTGTTTTGAAAAAAGTAATACATCACGCCCAATTGCACTTATTTCTACAACCTGTAGCCGCGAAGATGAGGGCGATGACGTTTATATCGACCAGGAACCACGCATGAGAAAAATTCGCGGGAAATACAAAACCTACACCGTTGCGGAGAAAAAGGAGCTGTTGGATTAAGCAGATGTTTATGGAACCTGTACCATCGCATCATAATACCGCATAGCTAAATCTACTCTTTCAACGTGGAAAAAAAAAGTTTTTGTGCAGATTCTCCAAAAACAAAGAACGGGAGAGAACTTGGTGGCGGAGGGAAACTTTTGTACCCTGAAGAAGTGGAGCTTAAAATTGTTCACTGGATACACCACCAAAGAGAAATGCAGCTTTCAGTATCAAGACGCAGTGTGCAACTTTATGCACAGAAGATAGTCAATGAAACTGTGCAACAAAGCACATTCAAGACTTCGGATGGCTGGCTAGGAAGATTTTTTCGCCGAAATAATCTTGGATTGAGATGCAAAACATCGATATCTCAGAAGCTACCCGCCGATATTGCTGTACGTTTAGCCGCTTTTTACAAGCATTTGAGAGAAATAAGAGATGAAGAGTTCGACGATGAATTCATCATCAATATGGACGAGGTTCCCATGTATTTTGAACTGATACCGGGAAAAACCGTCAGTGCAAAGGGGCGCGAAAGATGTAAAAATCTTATCGACTGGTAGGGAGATTCGACGCTGTACGTTGGTATTGGCCGTGACGTCTAGCGGCCGGTATTTGCCTGGAATGATAATTTTCAAAGGCAAAAGGGAGCTTAAAGTAACACTACCAAAGGGATGGCTGGTATGTGTAAATGAAAAGGCCTGGATGCAAGAAGCGGAAATGATCCAATGGATACGAGAAGTGGCAAGAAAATATACAGACAGGCGCCCTTCCCTGCTCGTCATGGATTCCTTCTCAGCACACACAACTGAGGCTGTAAAAACAAGAGTTGTCCAAGGCCAACATGAAACCAGCATACATCCCAGAGGGATGTACCTGCAAAGCTCAACCTCTGGACGTTGCACTCAACAAGCTCATTAAGGACCATCTCCTACGTTAAAATCGGCGACAAAACAAGACGTTGTGAACTGGGTTGCTCAGAAGAATGGATAAGAACCCCGACATGATCAAACGTTCATTTAAAGTCACCGGCATTTCAAATGCTCTCGGTGGGCATGAGGACCACTTGATCCACAACAGCTCCGAAATTGACGACATCCTGGACATATATACAGCCTAACAATACCATTTCGTTACACATTGAAATATTCAACCAAAGAGTAATATTTATGTATAATAGTTGATATTTTAGCATTTAGGTTTAGATGACCATTATACATGTATCAATGCATATTGATCTTAACAATATTGTCAAATTGTTTTCATGATATGATTACAAAAAGTACTTTAGCATTTTATCATCCATCTTCGCTAGCCAAGGCTTCCGATTACGTTTCACTCCACGAACGTTCGTGAAGTGTAACGTAATCAGAAGCCCGCCTTGGCTAACAAATATGGGAAATCGGCTTCATAAAAATTAATATAGAACAAATATACATACCCGGCCTACTATACCTTTCTGCAACGACAACATTTTCTGTCTACTTTTGAGCCACAATATTGCAGCTACAATTAATACGGCCGTTAATTCAAATTCTGCAGCGAATATGTGATACATGTATGTTGCTTAATTATACCAAGTACGTATACGAGACTTATGAATCCTTGATTATGCATAACCATGCATTATGCGGATCAACTAATGAAAATTTAATTTAATATTAGGCCTATTATTTTTTTCTACAGATGAAGACCCGTTTGTCCACAACTTTGGATTACATCGTTTGACTGTAAGTAGCTATCCATCTGTGTCCACACCTCCATAATCCCCAAACTTCATCCTCGCCCACCTCCGGGGAGAAGACGACCCCAGTCCTCTTCTACACAATGGTGGCAACTATTGGAGGAAAATCCAAATTTATTTCAGCAACTTTTCAAAGGAATCCAAATACAAGAAGGAATGGTTTGTTTGTTTGTTTGTTTGATTTATTAACGTCCTATTAACAGCTATGGTCATGTAAGGACGGCCTCCCATGTATGCGGTGCGTTGCGTGTATGTTGTGCGAGGTGAGTGTACTGGGAGACTGCGGTATGTTCGTGTTGTGTCTTCTTGTATAGTGGAACTGTTGCCCTTTTTAAGAAGGAATGGAGTGTCCGGTCGACGATATTACAGTTGACCATTTCTCTGACCATCCATTCTAGCTCCCGCCTCACTACTCGGCAAACTCCGTCCTTGCCCGTCTCCGGGGAGTAGCAATCGACCCCGTCCTGGGTCCTTGTCCACCTTTCAATGGTGGCAACTGCTTGAGGAAAATCAAGAGTTATTCAAGAGGCTGTTTCAGGGCATTCCCGTACAGGAAGGTATGGAGTGTCCCCACACCCGAGTACGACACCAAAGTGAACTGGAGGTACATTGGAAAAAAATATATTCATCATACGGGGGAACATCGAACAATCTGATTAAATACAGATCCTTATTATCCCTTTGTTTGATAAGAGGATCTGAGAAAATCCCATATGACTTAATCCGTTTCAGTGTTATTTTTTCTTCGCAAAATTACTATGTTAAGAACGCTTTAAAATCATAAAAATACATCGTAAAACTCATCTGTCTTTCTAAATATGTTTTTTTTTCCAGGAGGGGGGAACCCCCCTGACCCCCGAACAACCAGTTTCTTGGGCCTTCGGCGCTCGGACTCCACTTTGCGTGCACATTAAATTCCTGCTAGCGACGCCACTGGTTGCCAATGGTGTTTAATGGCCGATTGAATGCAAGGATTGATGTCGGTGTAAGGTGTGTTTGTTTGTGCTAGGCGAAGAGCAGTCTTAGCTGCTTTATCGGCCTTTTCATTTCCCTTTATACCCACGTGGGACTACTAAGGTCATTTGAGTTTTTAAGGTCATTTTAGGGCCAAACTACAAGTCATGCATTAATATCAGGATAAAAGATCACGGTAAGAAAAGGCAAGTAAGGACTAAAACACATATTGTAAACGTTTATTTGATAAAAAAAAACAGTTTTGCATGGGATAAAATAGTTTTGGCTAAAACACATGAGAAAACTCATGCACAATGTTGATGAAACGATGAAATATTGAGTTGATACGATGTATGATGATGAGAAAACGTTCATATTTTGCTTAAAATACCAATCTCTTTGAGATAATTAAAAATACGATTATGTCTCACGGCATGAAACAAAGTGTACATGTCGGAGACATCGTAGTATTTATCTCGTATGTGTTTAAAATCAATACAATGCAATAAAATATGCTCCACTGTGAGAGGAGTATCACATGCATGGCATGTAGGAGGATCCTCCCCTCTCAATAGATAGGAATGTGTAAAATATGTGTGTCCAGTTCGGAGCCGAGAGAGAACAACTTCCTCTCTGCGGTCTCTCCGACTGGACAGTTTAGGATTAAGTGTAGGTTGAATTTTAAACAGTTTATTGTTTGTTTCGGTAGACCACCTTTGTTGCCAATGGTGTTTGATGGCTGACTGAATTGAAGGTTTGATGTCGGTGTATGGTAGTTTCAAATGTGTTTGTGCTAGGCGAAGAGCAGTCTTAGCTGCTTTATCAGCCTGTTCATTCCCCTTTATGCCCACATGACTGGGAATCCAGAGATAAGTAATTTGAGTTTTAGAAGATAATCGAAATGTTCGGATTAAAAGATTTTGGATTAGAGTATTTCTAGGGCTTCTTGATTTCAAATAGCCTGAAGAACCGAAAGAGAGTCTGAACAGATGATTGCCTTTTCAATGCGGTGTTCTTCGATGTGGTCAAGAGCCAGACCGATAGCACAAGCTTCCGCAGAGAAAATGGAGGCAACATCTGGAAGTCGGATAGAGGAACAGTGATTAGATGTACAGCATGCTGCCGCAACTTTATCACCATCTTTTGAGCCGTCAGTGTAGATCTGAACATGATCAGGGAAAGTCCTGATGCACTCCCGAAAGTAGGATTTATGTTCTTCGGGTAATGTACTGGACTTTGCCCTCTCATGCAAAGATAAATTGATATCCGGTGTTTGAATGAGCCATGGTGGTACATCCGATATGGTGTGTACTCGTCAATGGTGTCGAAATTTATATTTAGTTCCTGCAAAAACTTTGAAATTCTGATGCCAAATGTTGGTATGAGCTTTTGATTTTGTCTGAATATGTCTGGTGTTGTGGATTAAATACAAGATCGAATGCAGGGTTTTTGGGATTGGATTTCAGTTGAGCAGCATACTGTAAGGATAATTTCTTTCGTCGATCGTCTAGAGATGGCTCATTAGCTTCCACATGGAGACTCTTCACAGGTGTTGTTCGAAAAGCTCCAAGTGCGAGACGCAGTCCCTGATTCTGTATAGGGTCAAGCATCTGTAGATAGGAGCTGCGAGCCGATCCATAGACAATAGAGCCGTAGTCAAGTTTTGATCTAATAAGTGCCCGATAGATACGTAGAAGCATTTCACGGTCTGCACCCCAATCAGAATGGGAAAGAACTCGTAGAATGTTCAGCGCCTTCGAGCACTTATCCTTCAGATGTTTGATATGTGGAACAAAGGACAGTTTCGAATCAAATATTAGTCCAAGAAATTTAGTTTGTTCAACTACTGGAATTTTAATTCCATCGAGTGTGAGGTCAGGATCATTGTGCGGTTTTCGTTTTTGACAGAAGTGCATACAGACAGTTTTTGATCTTGAAAATCTAAAGCCATTTTCGCCAGCCCAATGTTGTAATTTGCCTAAACATTGTTGTAGTTGTCGTTCTATAGTGTACATGTTTTTTGATCTGTAACAGATCAAGAAATCATCCACAAATAGAGACCCTTCCGTAGATTGGCCAAGACATTTAGTTATGCTGTTAATTTTTTAATCCAAAAAGTGTGACGGACAGGATACCACCCTGAGGGACGCCCATCTCCTGTGTTTCTGTTTCTGAATAAGTTGAACCCGTTCGAACTTTGAAATGCCTGTCAGATATAAAATTTGATATAAACTTTGGCAAATTACCACGTATACCGATGTCATGGAGATCGTTCATGATTCCATCCTATTGCCAAGTTGTGTCGTATGCCTTTTCAAGGTCAAAGAATACGGCGACAAGATGTTCTTTCTGGGCTAAATGCTTCTGTATAAATGTTTCTAAAAGCCTGTACTTGCGATTTGTGTTGTTTGTTTGATTGAGTTTTTACGGCCCATCGACAACTAAGGTCAAAGGCCAAACTACAAGTCATGCATTAATATCAGTATAAAAGTTCAGGGTAAGAAAAAGCAAGTAAGGACTAAAACACAGATTGTAAACGTTTATTTGATAAAAGAGTTTTGCATGGGATAAAATAAATTTGGCTAAAACACATGAGAAAACTCATGCACAATGTTGATGAAACGATGAAATGTTGAGTTGATACGATGTATGATGAGAAAACGTTCATATTTTGCTTAAAATACCGATCTCTTTGAGATAATTGAAAATACGATTATGTCTCACGGCATGAAACAAAGTGTACATGTCGGAGACATCGTAGTATTTATCTCGTATGTGTTTAAAATCAATACAATGCAATAAAAATATGCTCCACTGTGAGAGGAGAATCACATGCATGGCATGTAGGAGGATCCTCCCCTCTCAATAGATAGGAATGTGTAAAATATGTGTGTCCAGTTCGGAGCCGAGAGAGAGAACAACTTCCTCTCTGCGGTCTCTCCGACTGGACAGTTTAGGATTAAGTGTAGGTTGAATTTTAAACAGTTTATTGTTTGTTTCGGTAGACCACCTTTGTTGCCAATGGTGTTTGATGGCTGACTGAATTGAAGGTTTGATGTCGGTGTATGGTAGTTTCAAATCTGTTTGTGCTAGGCGAAGAGCAGTCTTAGCTGCTTTATCAGCCTGTTCATTCCCCTTTATACCCACATGACTGGGAATCCAGAGATAAGTAATTTGAGTTTTAGAAGATAATCGAAATGTTCGGATTAAAAGATTTTGGATTAGAGTATTTCTAGGGCTTCTTGATTTCAAAGCCTGAAGAACCGAAAGAGAGTCTGAACAGATGATTGCCTTTTCAATGCGGTGTTCTTCGATGTGGTCAAGCGCCAGACCGATAGCACATGCTTCCGCAGAGAAAATGGAGGCAACATCTGGAAGTCGGATAGAGGAGCAGTGATTAGACGTACAGCATGCTGCCGCAACATTATCACCATCTTTTGATTCCGTCAGTGTAGATCTGAACATGGTCAGGGAAAGCCCTAATGCACTCCCGAAAGGAGGATTTTTGTGTTCTTCGGGTAATGCACTGGACTTTGCCCTCTCATGCAAAAGATAAATTGATATCAGGTGTTTGAATGAGCCATGGTGGTACATCCGATATGGTGTACTCGTCAATGGCGTCGAAATTTATATTTAGTTCCTGCAAAAAAATTTGAAATTCTGTTGCCAAAATGTTGGTATGAGCTTTTGAGATTTTGTCTGAATATGTCCTGGTGTTGTGGATTAAATACAAGATCGAATGCGGGGTTTTTGGGATTGGATTTTCAGTTGGGCAGCATACTGTAAGGATAATTTCTTTCGTCGATCGTCTAGAGATGGTCTCATTAGCTTCCACATGGAGACTCTTCACAGGTGTTGTTCGAAAAGCTCCAAGTGGCCAGACGCAGTCCCTGATTCTGGATAGGGTCAAGCATCTGTAGATAGGAGCTGCGAGCCGATCACCATAGACAATAAAGCCGTAGTCAAGTTTTGATCTAATAAGTGCCCGGTAGATACGCAGAAGCATTTCACGGTCTGCACCCCAATCAGAATGGGACAGAACACGTAGAATGTTCAACGCCTTCGAGCACTTATCCTTCAGGATGTTTGATATGTGGAGACAAAGGACAGTTTCGAATCAAATATTAGTCCAAGAAATTTAGTTTGTTCAACTCACTGGAATTTTAATTCCCATTGAGTGTGAGGTCAGGATCATTGTGTGGTTTTCGTTTTTGACAGAAGTGCATACAGACAGTTTTTGATCTTGAAAATCTAAAGCCATTTTCGTCAGCCCAATTTTGTAATTTGCCTAAACATTGTTTGTAGTTGTCGTTCTATAGTGTGCATGTTTTGGATTGATCTGTAACAGATCAAGAAATCATCCACAAATAGAGACCTTCCGTAGATTGGCCATGGAAAAGACCCCATTTAGTTATGCTGTTAATTTTTAGTCCAAAATGTGTGACGGACAGGATACCACCCTGAGGGACGCCCATCTCCTGTGTTTCTGTTTTCTGAATAAGTTGAACCCGTTCGAACTTTGAAATGCCTGTCAGATATAAAAATTTGATATATACTTTGGCAAATTACCACGTATACCGATGTCATGGAGATCGTGTCATGATTCCATATTGCCAAGTTGTGTCGTATCGCCTTTTCAAGGTCAAAGAATACACGGCACAAGATGTTTCTTTCTTGGCATAAATGCTTCTCGTATAAATAGTTTCTAGTCTAACTAAGTAGGTCTAACCGTTCCGCCTGCGGTTCTAAAGCCGCTTTGTCAAAGGACTTAAAATATTGGTTTGATTCCATTAACCCAACTAATCATGTATTTATCATACGTTCTAGAGTTTTACAAATTACAACTCGTCAATGAAATAGGACGATAGTTAATTTGGCATCAGTAGCAACTTACCGGTCCATCGGAAGGGGTAAATAATAGTAGATTCCTCCAAGACCACAGGAATTTTGCCAGAAGAGAAAACATTAGTTAAATAAAGTTAAAAGACATTTTAGTGAGAGAGTCTGAGGTAATTGTTTTAAAAAACATATCTGGAAGTTTCGTCTGGACCTGCTGCCGTAGTCCTTTGATATTCTCCAAGGGAACTCGAGCAATCTGGAATCTCGAAAGGCCTATTGTAAACTTTCACTTAGTGTAGGAATTAAAATTAAGACGTCTCTTTTACCTTTCCTTTTTAAATTTTTGAAATTTTTTGGAATGATTTTTGATGTGATGAATTTTTAGCAAAAATATATTGGGCAAAGGCGTCAGCTATTTATCGGATTTTGAAGAAAATATTTTATTGTTGATATTATGATTGTTTGGGAGGAAGGTGTTTGCTTTTCTTTTCCCACTGATTGTTCCAATCATTTTCCCAAACTTTCTATCGAAGATTATTAGAATTAATTTATTTGAGACGTACTTCTTTCCAAGATACTTTTTCTTGTCGATTTGATAGACCATTCGAGCTTTTGCTCTCACAAATTTTAAATTGTTATAGTATGAAACGGATGGCTGAAGCCAAGTACCGGCTCATAGCGGAATTTTTTTCTACCAGATTCTATTGACTAAATGAATCATTTGGAGAAGACGAAACTTTGTAGGTTTTTGGCACGGATTTTGGAATTGGTTTTTGTAGCGATAGAAGTGAGCGCTTCTGTGAAAAATTTTTAAATGGGTCATCGAGGTTTCAAAAATTTATCCTCAATGAGTCCTCTGCGCACAAATCTTTTAAATTGAACCCAGTCCGCCTTATGTAGATTCCAACGAGGAATAGGGCTCCTCAAGTTTTGGATGACCCTATTGTCTTTTTAAGTATAATTGGAAAGTGATCCGCTCCCACAGAAGATCAGACCGTTGACATCCAATCATAATCCAGAAGAATTGATGGATGGCACAACGATAAATCAATGTGGGTAAGCGAGCCAGAGGCAGGGTGTAAAATATGTTGGGGCATTTGGTGTTATAAAGGACATAAGCTTGTTTTTATTAATAAAATCTTCGTTACGTCTACCTCTATCGTCAGTGCCTGGGGAGCCCCAGAGGCTATTATGACCGTTTTAAAGTCACCCAATGATAATATATGGCACTGGTAGTTGTGATACGATGTTACTAAGTTCATCACAACTAAATGGAGTATTTGGAGGTAAATATATAGAACAGACTGTTATTTTTCGGTGAAGAGTTGCGCTTATAGCAACAGCTTGTAAGGAGGTATTTAGCTGAAATGTGTCTGTGAGGAACGTTTTTATGCACCGCCACCGCATAGGGGGCACACCACCTGATGGGCGGCCACCTGTTTGTTGGAGTTTTGGTGTATAGTGTAAATTGTCGGAGATTGATGGTGTCCTTTCAGCATTATTTCTTGAAGGCAGAATATGGATGGGTTTTTTTGTTTGTATAAGATGTTTTAATTCTTTCTATGTTCGCTTTAAATCCATCGCGTATGTTTCCAGGTTGTATGATAGTGTTTGTCTCTATGTTGGTCCCTGAGGATAGTTTGTCGGACCGACAGGACTACTTGAAGTAGGTTGTTTTGGTGGCGATAAATGTGTTTGTCACCAAACTCGCTGTTCGTCCGATAGAACATCATAGATGTTCCGTCCAAGGATAGGGTCACTGATCCCTACTGGGTTTGTTGTTTATTGCAGGGAGCCTCGCCAGCTTTACCTTGGTGGTTTTTGTCTGGCGTTTTGCTCTGCGGTGGTGTATTTGCTGGTCGCTTGTGCTTTCTCAGGGAGTTATTTTTACGTCAATAGACGGTGAAGATGTAGCACGTCTATGACGAGCGGCGGTAACATTTTTTTCTAATGTTCGGTGTTTGGTGTTGTGTAAGTTCTGGAGACGCAGGTGGGATTGGCGTTTTAGCTCCAGGTGATGGTTTTGTTGTTGTGGTTTTTTGTTTGTGGATTGTGTTGGGGCTTATATGGACCAGACTTGAACCTGTTCGGGTCCCCCATGATTATTTTGCAGGTCTTAGCATCAGCCATATCTGGGACATCATTTGTCCCAGTTAGGCTTGTCAACCAAGGCCTGGAACGACGCATGTTTGACTGGTGACACTGTCAACATGCGTCTTTGCGCGGGTTTGTTTGTTTGTTTGTTTGGATTTATTGATCTAGTGAGGCACGGCCTCCCAGTTGCCACATTCAGGTATTGGGGAACGCTCGACTATCCTCCTAGCATGCCGGAAGAAAGAGACACCTTGGGTCCCATATGTATGACCCGACTACCAATATCTCCCTCTCCACCCGAGTCCACGCTCGGCGGGACAGTGTGCGAGCACAGACGCCAGCATGGTCCACCCCCGCAATTGACGCAGTGACGGTTGACAATGTCACATTCGTCTTTTTCTGTCGTGACCTTCACGGCCACAGTTACTGACATACCATTTTCCGTCTTACAATTGTTCTCATGATGGCCGTACCTCTGGCAGTTACGGCACCTCAATGGATTAGGGATGTAGACAAAAAGTGACATTGTAACGTTGGTATCCAACAGTTACGCTCTGTGGTAATGTTGGTGTAGCGAATGTTAAGATAAAAGTGTGTGTTGGGACCAAGCTCCCATTTTTCTCGTCATGATGCGTTTAACATGAGAGACCGGAATGTTCTCCTCTTGGAAGTATGACAGTATGTCAGCCTCATTGTCCTTGCGCAAGGCTGGCACCTGATTACCACCCTTGCTGCAATTTAATGCTGATGAGTGTGGTTTTACACACACACTGAGGCCGGCAAAACTGTTGGTTCCCAAGGAGGTTCTCCGCTTGTTGCTTGCGGAAAACCTCTATTAGGGAGATCACTCCGATCCCAAAGGCTTGACAGATTTGACATCTCCAGCATTGCCTTTGATGCCCTTTCGCAATATTAAGGGTGATTAAACCTGCAGTGGTCTTGCCACTCAGTGTAGAGGACATGACCAGAAACTGTGGGAATGTGTTTGTATGTACCGCTTTTTTGTTTGTTGATTTGTGTTGATTCCTTTTGCGGGGAGATTTTGGTTGTAGTTCATTTTGTTTTGTTTTTGGGAAGCCATGTTTTAGAGTTTAATTACAATTCGCTAGCTGTGCCCCACCCACCTCGGAGCCCACAGGGGGACACCTCATGATGACATGTGATATCCAATGTCAAAGTGTCAGGGTTACACAGATAGTATACTCGGAAGAATATTTCGAAAAACATAATTCAAATCAGCTTGCGACAGCACGCTCGCAAGATTGTACACCTGCAAGATCGTATCAGAATCAAGACAATCCAAATTAAACTCACGATTGACCCTAAAGCCCACCGCCTTCTTGGAGATCTACGAACCAAGGGCTCGGCATGACCAGCCGATTGATAATACAGGGGGGGCCCAGAAAATTAAAAAAATTTAACCTCTCGTCTAACCGGAGTCTGAGCCAAAGTAGTGTGTAGCAGTAAAAAAAAGGAAGAAAAAAAGAGCAAAACCTATTCAATCACCAGGACCTTCTTCCCCGGATACGAGATGCAACCCACGGCAAACAGGTTGGCTCAAATTGGAGCTACTGTGAAAGCCTTCAGCTACACTGATATCAAGCAGACGCACATCACACCCCAGAAAGTGGTGCGCAATCCGCATGATGAGCAGTGCACCCAGTCTCGGGACGTGGACCCAGCTTTCATGGAGACCTGTATTGCTGAGTCATAACTGTACTTGCAAAAGGTGGACACAACAGTGGTTATATCACATTATATAATAATATTCGCTTTACATCACGGGTCTCCAAATACATTCATTCAACTTGTTTTTTAGTTCTTCATAAAGTTATAAAATGTTCTTTTTCTGCGTAGTATATCACAAACGGCAAGACAATAATCGGATAATTTATCAATATTTCTACCTAAATGTTGTTATAACTTCAAAAGAGGAAAACTATGATTTGCTATATCAGCAAATGTAAATTTAGAAGGACAATCAAAAGATTTGGATTAATGTGTTTATAGGGTTTTTGATTTCAAAGCCTGATAGAGCCACCGAAAGAAGTCAGAATTAGATGATTGCCTTTTCAATGCGGTGTTCATTCAATATGTAGTCAAGCGCCAGAATTACCTGATAGGCAAATGTTTACGCAGACAACAATGAAGGCAACCCATATCCGGTAGTCGGATTAGAGTAGCAGTGGTTAGATGTACAGCATGCTGCTGCAAACAAATTTTCATCCATATTTTTGATCGTCAAGTGTTAGATTGAACATGGTCAGGGAAAGCCCCAAATACACTCCCATGTCAAGGAGGATTTGTGTTCTTCGGGGTAATGCACTGCGATTTTGCCCTTCATTCATGTAGAGATAAATTAATATCAGGTGTGTTGTGAATGAGCCATGGTGGTACATCCGATACGGTGTTACTCATCAATGGTTGTCGAAATTATATATTAGTTACAACAAAAATTTTGAAATTCTGATGCCAAAATTGGTATGAGCTTTTGATTTTGTGCAATATTTCTTGATGTTGTGGATGATACAAGGTTTAACTTGCCAGATTTTGGGACTGGATTTCAGTTGAGCAGCGTACTGAAAGGTTATAATTTTTTCGTCGATCGTATCTAGAGATGGACGGGTGAGGCCAATGCCATGTTTTACAGTGGAACAGTGTGCTCATGCACTAAGGTATTTCACCTACTATGGGCACTTCCTAAGGCTTTGGTCCATGGTCCACACCAGGAATGGTGGTAAGTACAGATCCTGGAGTGTGGGTTATGGAAGTACGTAGCATAATACAGATAAGCCAGCACCTTTGTCTCCGTGTATGACAAATTTTTCTACCAACTCCTGTACGAACATGGATGACATTTTCTAACGACACAGCTCAAGAATACAATATTAATAACCGACGTTTGATCCAAATTGTTTTTGTGCATAACTAAACAATTTGGTAGAGGATAAACAGAGTCATTTTGCCATTTGATTTGTTTAATGACTAGAGAATCGTTTCGACACTTTTCTATTCGTTTAATTTTCCATGCATTTTCGCATGTTAATATCATATAATATAATGTGATATTGTCCATTTGACTAAGTCTGTTATTTCTTTAGATATCAAACAGTTGGAAATATTTGTCTTCTACATACGGCAAAAGAAATGGGCTGTTATAAAATATATCCATTATTGAATATAATTGTATTTAGATAATTAAGTTTTCATTCAAAGGGGAAAAGCTGTAACATTGAAAGTTTAACATTTCCCCTGCAGTGTGCGTGTGTGTTATAACTGTGTTTGAGTCCCTGGCACAAACAGTTTCATGTATCTTAGTTTGTTTGTTTGTTTGTTATGATTAAGGTAATTAACGTAGGCCTATATAACACATTATTGAGTTGATGTAAGGACGACTTCAACTTCCCAGTATGGTTTTGGAAGGTTGCGTGTGATGTTGTGCGAGGATAGACAGTTTTTGGGAGACTGCGGTATATTCAACATGTGTTTCTTGTATAGTGGGAACTGTTGCACATGTTTTCATACCTTATCAACTGAGCATAACACCGAATAATGCAGCAACACACCCAGTAACCAATAGTCACATTAAAATGACAACGGGCGAAACCAGTCGTTATTCCACTCGACCCTGTAATGCTGAGCGCTAAGCAGAGAGACAGAAACTACATTTTATAGACTTTGGTGTGTCTCGGCCAGGGGACACGAACTCCAGAGCCTTCTCACAGGGCGAGACGCTCAATCCAGGCCAAAAGTGAGGTGCCAAGGGAGGGATTAGGAAGGATAAAGTTAGTTTAGGAAGAAGAGAACATATAAGATCCTAAATTTAGTCGCCCCTTTTTACGATTCATGCAATAGGGGAAGCAGGCACAATTCTTACGCCCTACCTGCAGGGCCACCAGGGGATATGGTTCGTGTGTGTTGTGACGTTTGTTTGCTTTATTAACGTCCTATCAAAGCTATGGACATGTAAGGACAGCCTCCCATTGTATGCGGTGTGTTGAGAGTGTATGTTGTGGCGAGTTTTGGGAGACTGCGGTATATTTTGTAGAGTGCGAACTGTTGCACCTTTTTAAAATAGTGCTATTTCACTGAAGCTACTCCTGAATAAGGGAGTTCATATATATCATTATTGATACTTCATCGTTTCATTTTAGTTACTCCATCATACACATTTGAACTCCATGCTGGTAGTGAATCAAGAACTCAAGGTAACAGTTAACTATCTATAAGCCAGTCTTTGAAAAGTATATAGCTGTATTATGAGAAAATAGTTTCTCAAATTTCATTTTACATGTACAGACCAAAAGAGTTATACCATTGAATTTCATGTCCTCAATTTCCACAATTCATTTGCTTGAAATGTGACCCCAATGTCACTTTAATTGTTTAGAATGTTATATCTCAACGTATAATCTATTATAAATAGGTCCTTGTCCATGTTATCCTTGTTTATTCTTTTTTCCATAGCGATTTAGTAGAAATTTAGAAAATTCAGTTGTTTTCAGCTTTTTTCATTTTGCCATGATTTCATAGAATCATTCTGTGTAAAGATTGGAGACTTATCATGATTCCTAAACCACAGGAAAAAACCTCCTATGAAATGATAAAAATATAAAATCTTTCATGTGTGGTCTGGGGTGTTTGCCTTTTTTCAAAATTAATTTTATATTACAGCAACAATTACTGTGACCTTGGCACTGTACCCATAGATTTGGATACAAATTTGCTTATATTGACATCAGTTGTGCAATTGCCACAGCAAATGGCAGTGAAAACTGGCTTTAGCAACGTTATTGAGTTTTTGTATGGTTTTAGCTGAGGAGATTCATTAAATAACAATGCTGTGGCATTAAATATCAGAAACACAAAAGAAGCAACAAAGCTACGAGGAGAACAATAAGGAAAGCTTTATAAGATGTTATTTTAATTTACAAAATGTAATGCTCTTTTCATCTATGAATTCTTGCTTGCAATATGAAATTAAAAATTTTTGGCATAAAGTCGACAAGTTCCCAAATATCTTGGGATACAACGCCGATATAAGGATATATACTTCTCTTTTGAAAGAACTATTTTGTTGGCTTAACCAATTGATACATATTGTTGAAATCGGTCTTAATGCCACTATAAGATACCATCTAAGTTATGAATTGGTTCATAGCCTGTACCTGTTTAATATATGTATTAATATGGCCGTAACTGAAATTTTGAAATGTCATCAGTAATTTTATGATGGTTAACATTCAGGATCTCCAGAATATTGGTCAAAACTCAGCATAGTGGAATGGTTTAATACCACTGATTAAATTCACAGTGGTAAAATCTTATGCAAAGACTGTGCTGGAAATTTGTACTGGAATTCCACAGTTAAATTTTCAAGTAGATTTTTCGATCCCATATATGCATGTGTTGATGGTCTAATGTTTTTGATGCGAGGTGATTGTTTCTAGACTTTAGCTATATCATGAACTGCGGTCATCATACAATGTCAAGTTGTGTCCTTCTTGTATAGTTGAACTTTGCCTCCTATAATACATTCAAATGGAATAATCATGGCATTTTACTACATAAAACTAATTACGCGCTTTAAAATGCAATCAAGAACATTTTGAAACTTTAAATTTTCCAGTCATACTAAAATTCCCGATTGTTTATGTATTCAGCATCAAGATTACCTGCGAATTGTATCCCGCAAAAAATTTAAGTCGAAATTTCACAACCATGACGGTAAATAATGGCTGAACCCTCTAATCATGCTCAGCAATCAAAAAGTACCTGCATGGTCCTTAAAACATCCTGATATTTAACTCAAATTATCTGCTTTCAAGATACTTTTATCTAACACTTTTTTTTTTGTGCATAGGCCAACTGATTTTTTACGCCATCTTGAAAATTACTTGTGCAACATTTTTATGCCATGATTACAGAACAATCAAAGAATAAAGCTATAATATGTTCTTGTACATTTGCAACATAACTTCAGTGCACGACGCTTTAATACGTCCATAAAACAAATTGACGATAACACAGGTCTATTTCCTAAGCAAAACATGAATCACTGGCAGTTAAAACATTTGTTACCACGATTGATCAAACCTTGTCATTAGCAACACAGCGTCAGGACAATATCAATTGTTAGGGGAACCATATGAAATTATGACTTAGGTTTCGATTGGTTTGAGTCAATCAAATATTGACATTTATTTCCAAAAGCACTGTAGTAGAGCCCGTCATGGACGTGTAAATCCACCAACTGTGCGGAGGTGTCTGAAACGAAAGGTTTATTTTGTGTTAATATTACCCATTCATTGGACAAATTCTTACATGACTGCATCGGGCCATCCATACTACGATGGACACGAGATAATCTGTACCAACGTGTCGTCGAGACTGAAATTGTTCGTCAAGATGTTGCTTTACTGTAGTGAAGTCATCCTGCTATTCAATTCTCAAATCGATGGAAAAGCATTATGTTATCGACGTGACATGTACGATATTCTTCGAATTGATTTTTAGTGTAATACATTTTCGTTGGTGGCATGAAATCAGTGATGGTCCTGGGATTTATCATCAAAGGTCAAAAAAAATTACAGTCATCCCTAATCCATATTGAAGGATATCTTACGGCTCGACGCTTTAACCAGTTGACACCTTAATTTGATCCAAAACTCATTTCACTGCCTGTTTGTGATAAGATATAGGCATCATAATTTGACAATTTCTGCAAGAAAACGCTCGTCTCAAGAACTCGCACATTGTTATGATTGGACTTACATGAAACAAATAAAACAAGTGTTACTTTAGTGCCATTTTACGCTACATGTTTGAAATCACCTGTTTCAGAATATTCAATTTACAGTTTATCCCCAGCATTGCAGGCATATCATGCTTTCAACAAACTCAAGGTCTAAGACTTCCTTCAATCAACAGTACTTTTTGGAACACAAAACTTCCGCTTTCTGATAAAGCGTTTGGGTTTTTAAAAGCAATACAAAAGTACCAATGTAATGTTATTCGCTGAGCCTAGGAGTAAATCCTTTTAATTTTATTACAAGTTTTTAGGCCCACCCATAATAAGAAGGTTGATATTAAGTTCAAATGTTGAAAAAATCCGTTTGGTCCGTCAACCTTCCGTCCATGTGCACTAACAATACTGTTGTTATTGATGAACAGTTTGATACGCTATTATCTCAGAAAGTTTCACTGCAGGGGATTCTATCTCAAATTTCAATAGAGGTTTCCCTAGGTACCCTATCATTGGTGCAAGCATTTTATATGGATCCGAACTGTGCTATTTAATGGATGGCCGACAGTTTGGCCATCTTTGAATTTTGAATATTAAAGTTTTACTATTTACCGTTATTTCTCCAAAAGGTACTGAAGGGATCTTTCTCAAATTTCATATTATAAAGCCCAGTAATGGCGTCCTAGTTGACAATATATGATTGTGATTTAGAAATTGGTCAACAAGTAAGAGTCGATTTGGCAAAATGTATGGACCATTTCAAAACGTAAAAAATGAAAAAACTTTTGGTTACGTAGTCAACAAACTTTTTTGATGATTTCTTGGTATACATTCACAAATAAAGTTAACTCCACTGGCCCGAGACACACCATAGTATAAAATAAGTCGGTAGTTTTTCTACTCTGCTTAACGACTCAGCATAACGGGATGTGGACGACTGGTTCACCGTTGTCAGTATAATGTGACCATTTATAGGTGTGTTGATTGGTGTCTTCGGCGGCAAGCTTCAGTGATATTTCAGCACTATAAAATAGGGCAATAGTTTCCACTCAATATACAAGAAGACACAACATGAATATACCACAGTCTCCCAAGACAATTCAAATACGTCAACAAATTTCACAGCAACATTCAACATAAACACGGGATTATTGAAAATGTCTTACATGAGAAATAGTTGTTATATTTCGGATTGTAACCGGAATAAACAAATCTCATTTCGTCTTTGTATAACATTTATGTTAATTCTGATGTCGTGCAAAAGGTAAATGCAATAAATGGGAAGAATGACAATCAGCATTGTAGAATAAACAATTGGGAGTCAGATATTTGTTGTAATATGAAATGGAACCCCTGGAAAACTGTGTAGAAGGTCATTTTTCAACCGAGTGAATGAATCAGGCCAAATTTTTGTCGGGTTAACGCATTTAAAAACTTTATTACTGGTCAACCCATCACACATTTTAAATTAAAGTAGAAGTCAGTTTACTGGTCCATATTTCTTACGCTTGTTTGTGCTTGTATAAACACAACGTATACATTGTATGCCCTTGTGTTAAAAACATCGAGCATGCGTGGGAAAAACTGGGTCGAAGACTTCAAAAACATCAACGTCAACCACTTACCATTCAGGAATTGGCCACATCTTTGCAAGAGGAGTAAACAATATCTAATTAGCGTTTTTTCGAAATAGTTACTATGGTGACCTTCAAGCAGAAATCACACCCGAAATGAAATACTGGTCCAACCCTCTTTTTCAAACCGAAATTAATTTATTTTTAACCACCAACTTTTCTTAGAGTTTGAACATAATTGTAAATAGATTACTGTTCTTTGATACCTTTATGTCGGATTTTGATATGTATATTACAATTCCAATAAGGAAATAAAAGATTGAATTGGGGACAGAACGTACTTAACCTACAGACATTTTACCTGGCGCATGGGCCTTGAAACATCTGACAACTACTTTGGTACGGGATACATACGCCGGAAGGTTCAAGAATACAAAGAAGGGGCAGCGCGGCTAAATACCCAATACTAACCCAATACCACCCCCAATACTACATGTAAATATCTAATAAACCACTGCTATAAAGCTACTGGCAGCTACATAAGCAATTCTTAATGCGGGCAGCATATTTCTTCATCCCAGAATTCCCTCTGGCTGGATTCAAATGAACCAGGTCTGGAAGGAAGTCCTTTGGGAACTTCACATCCCAGAACTAAACATAGTTTTCCTGGTACTTCTTTTGCAGCAGCTTATCGAGTTTGTTTCTCTGCCTTTCAATATGGCTTTGGTGAGGCCTGCTGGTCTAAATGAACCTCTTGGTAATATCTTGGCGATAAAAATACCGGTTGCTCCTTTGCTCTTAAAGCTTCAACCAATTCTATGATGCGGTTGAAAATATCCCTTGGCCTTGACTCAGCTGTAATGTCGTTCCCGCTGACGTTATGGAATACAACATCTGCCTGTAGTTCAAGGCCCTCTGCAGAAATCTTGGATGGATCCTGTCCGTTCTAAGTCCTCCTTTGCTGGAAAAAAAAACGGTGGGGAAAGGTACTCCCAATTTTTTTAGAAAGCACTTTTAAATAGAAATGTTTCATAAAATGCTAAATTAGTTCCTTTTTAAATAGTATTGGGCATTTAGATGCTGTGTTTGGCGGTTTATGGGCGATACTTGGCCTTAAAACACGCATTTTTACATAAAACTCATTATTCTAAAAGACAAACTTTATTTGATTTAACATAAATAATAAGATTATGTACAAAAGAATTCAGGAATGGTTAATTATTTATTAACATGTAAGTTGCTTCATTAGCTAGTATTGGGGTAATTTCCGGGCGATTTTGACTTTATAACACACAGTTTTTACACAAAACCTCATTTTTATATAAGACATACTATATTTTAAAATTTAACATAAATAAATAGATTATGTCATAAAAGCGTGGTAAATAAAGTTTATTACATCTTGTAACGAGGGTAGTATTGGTATTTAGTCGTTTTTGTTGGCCGTATTGGACGATATTTTGGTTTTAAAAAAAACAAAAACACACATTTTTTACACAAAACTCATTTTATAAGAGACGTACTTATCTTTTAATTTAACATAAATAAAATAGATTATGTCATAAAAGCGTGGTTAATAAGTTATTTACATATAGCATTGGGTATTTAGTCGTTTCGTTTGCCAGTATTTGGCTAAAACACACATTTTTGCACAAAATTAATTTTTAAAGACAAAATATAGTTTAATTTAATAGTATTAATTAGGATATAGATACCAAACAGTGGTTTATTAGATCTTTTACATGTAGTATTGGGTTGTTAGCAGAGGTTCCCAGGCTGCAGAATGACCAGGAGTTAGACGGCTAGCGACAAAGAGAGGCTGTACATGTATCCAAGTGCAGACCAGTGTCTGTCGCGTGTTGCTTGTTGTAGCACGGGACCAGGTGACTGCCACCGGATTAACGTATACCTAGAGGACAAGGACTTTTCACTGTTTCGAGGACTAATAAAGTCTTTGCATTTGATACAGCACCCAGTTGTGTATTTTGGGACGATTTGACTCTCCCCGATTCTGCCAACATGGACAAACCTCCCATGAAGCCATTTCGGGTACACCAGATTAGTAACATTAATCACAGATGTATAACGACATGTAAAATCTTAAAAATATATTCTATAGGGATTTTATAGAGTTATTCATTGGACTAAACACACCAAACCTGGTTTTAATCCTGTATCACATCAAACTGACAGTAAAGTGGTCAGGTTCCGCAATCGGTTCATATTTGATTGATAGGTCGAAAGGCAATAGTGAGTCCATGTATGCAGTCAATATAATTTACCTTAAAACCGGAGACGGATGAATGACAGATGGTATCTTCTCATCCATAATCGAAGTTATCATATTTATACAGAGATGGTACAGTTCACCTTTAAACTAAAGTGCAGAGGGTGAACGATAGTGACCAGATAAACGACAATGAACCGGTCTAGTGCTTGAGGGCTGAACTGCGTATAGGGGTTGCAGAATTGACAGTTCAGATGACCAGAATGATACATGTTGTTTTTTATACAAAATTCTCAAATGATATTTTATAATTGTATGATTGTTTGCATGAATTTGGTAAGGTATCGTCGGTAATCGCATAAATTCACATAACCAGCGGACGAGATATCTATCAAGGTTCAATTAAGCATGAGACAAACTCGTCCCGATTTTTGGGGCGAGATGGTCAAATACAACAAGATGAGCCGTGATGCTATGCACACCCATTGTTCAATTTAACAGGTGATGCTGAGTTATGAATAACAATAACAAAGACTGTTTTTATGTCAAAATAATACTATGTAATGGTGCGACATGGCAGAGATGAACTAATGATAACATAGGTAGGCCTAAATATGTCAGTTTGATTTAGATCAATAAAACCATATGATAGAGATAAGATAATACAAGTTTGCTTTCCTTTAAAACAAAGGCAAGTAATACGTGGACCCACAGTGGTTTTTTTAGAAAGATTGATTGAAATGGCTTTAATGTCCTTCATTAAATTTGTTCTTTACAAATGGAATATAAATACTGTTTATATTCTATGTGTTCAAGATTGGTTTATAAAGGAGTTAACAAAGCACTACATTGTACTATTACCCATTAATGGACAAAACGGGCGCAATTTATGTGCTGTCCATTCAAAATTTAATAACCACAGGTCATAACTTCTTTGTTGTCAATTTAAAGTAACTTAAAGGGGGTAAATATACAAAAATCTTTGCCAAGATCAAGAATTGACTAATGCTTAGGAACGGATGTTTATTTTTTTTTTTTTTTTTTTTTTTTTTTATACCTCATAACAGACCATTCCACATTATTATCAAGGGGATTAATACAGTGTGAATAGGATCCATTGGTCAATTTCTTCCAACCACACGATATAAAGATTTTGTGATTTCCGTTAAATGATATGTATGGACATGAAATTGCAACTCAAAGTAGATGACAATAACAGAGCAAAAGCACAATAGCAAATTGCATCCAGTCTCTGATGCAGCCTATCATTTTATCTTTTATGAAAAAATCATCTATATTAATTATTAAAAGTTTGTATCCTTAAAGATGCTCCACCGCTGACGAATGATTATCTTTTTGCTATCAAAAACAGGAGCAGACGATTTAGTATTTTTCTTCAGTTACACAAAAGTTCCTTACTTTACACCATTACCACCATTGAAAGTTTGAGCTTCTAATTTTACATTAATGTTAAATAATATGAAAAATAATTTAATTGCATCCAGAAAAAAATACGTGCCCATATATCCATATATGAAATGAAGTACTGATTGCACAATGCATCAAATGGCAAATAAATTATTTTACATGTTATTTTTTGTGTTATTTAGACATATATATACCACGATTAAACACCAATTATTGTTTCAAATCATGAATATCATTTATGCTCAAAGTCGTAAACCAGAACTTGAGCATGTATAAAGATAGATGTTCTGCTCATTGAGAAGTTATAATTGACATAATAACAAATATGACATAATGAAACTTTTTATAATGAAATTCTGATAAAGGAAAGATTCAGCATTAAAACTATCATATTGATATTAAATGTATTATCTATACATAATCAAAGATTGTAGACTATTGATCATAATGATTTGTTCAAAATGTCCCATGAAGAAATCAATCTTTCAACACTGCCACACTAAAGACATCTCTTAATAGTTTCTGTGACCATATTTCCATAATTCGCCGGAGTGAACAATGCTTGAGTTATGTCCCTGCTGCAGATCTACAGTTCTCAACATATGCAAATGTGAAATGTGAGCCCTGCAGGTAGGGCATTAGAATTGTACCTGCTGCCCTATTGCATGATCGTAAAAGGCGACTAAATTTAGGATGTTATCTTTTCTCTTCTTCCTAACTGACTTTATCCTTCCTAATGCCTCCCTTGGCACCACCCCATTTTAGGCCTTGAGTTGAGCATTCGGCTCTGTGAGGAGGGCTCTGGGTTCTGTCCCCTGGCCGAGATACACCAAAGTCTTTTAAAAGTGGTAGTTCCTGCTCCTGCTTAGCGCTCAGCATACAGGGAGTGGGACGACTGATTTGCCCATTGTCAGTCTTATGTGACCGAGTCTTCGGCGACATGCTTCAGTGATATAGCACATACACGCAACGCACCGCATACATGGGAGGCCGTCCTTACATGACCATAGCTGTTAATAGGACGTTAATTAATCAAACAAACAAACGATAAAAAGGGCAACAGTTCCAGTTTTACAAGAAGCCACAATGTGAATATACCGCAGTTTCCCAAAACACGCACTTCGCAAAACATACACGCAACACACTGTATACCTGGGAGGCCGTCCTTACATGACCATAGCTGTTAAAAGGACGTTAATTAATCAAACAAACAAACGATAAAAAGGGCAACAGTTCCAGTTTACAAGAAGCCACAACGTGAATATACCGCAGTTTCCCAAAACACGCACTTCGCAAAACATACACGCAACACACCGTATACCTGGGAGGCCGTCCTTGCATGACCATAGCTGTTAAATAGGACGTTAATTAATCAAACAAACAAACAAAGTCAACATATGAAGACATGAACAACAGCTCAGCTACTTTTGAAAGCAACAGCGTAGGTTTTACCCTTATCATGAGTTTTTCTGCTTTGTTTGTTTTGGTTAATTAATTGATTAGTGTATTTATCCAATCATGGAGGCAGTGTCTAAAAAATTTCAATCAAGGGACATCATTAAACAGTAGCGTTGAATATGTCACAAAATAGTGAAGGCTCTCAAAAACAAATCTTTCGACTAAACTTTTAGCTCTATATTCATTAATGCCTCCCTTAAACCAAAAGCAATTATCAGTTTTAAGTTTACAAATATCAAAGTACAGTCGGCAATTCCATTAACGCGTATTCGGATGTAATTAAATATATTTTGATTTTTATATGATCCAAAAATGTACCGTTTGTGGACGATACTCTATTTAACTCTTGCTGTACTCCTAACACCAATTTGTAAAATAATGTTTTTTAATTCCATGGCATGGGGGCACTTACACAAATTCAAACTGTTTTTCAGAAAAGTGAGTGGCACTTATAAGAGGGGGGCATTAATTACGTACATACATATATTTACAGATTACTGCCATGGCATAATTTTGACCTAATAAATTGACGTTTCCTGCATGTAATTTATCAATACTGACTTATAAATTGAATAGTTTACTGAACAAATCTGGTAATTTAAAATATGTGTTTTTGGATTTATTTTGCAAAAAATATATACGACAGTCGTGTTGGTTTACGATGCGAGTGCAGGTGCGCATTCAAAATCGGCCGAACCAACTACCTTAAATTTAATTACATGATATGGAAATGAAATACTGCTTTTAGATTTGAAATATACCAATGAAGGCTGCATGATCTTCATTTTTTGGTCTCATTTATGATCTATTGTATCGTAAAATAGCAACACAGTTACTTCCGTTAGCAATATAAGCTTCGGGTGGTATTGTTGATCACAACACATTTGATGTGAAGCGGAAGTATTTCAACCATCTTCGACATCAGCTCTTGCCTATCCCAACTCATTTCATCCCTGATTTTGAGATTCAAACAGCTGCTTAATCTTGGGCTTGAAGACAGCCAGTTTTTCTGGCTGTCTTCACCTGCCGAGTCCTCGGAGGAGGAGGATGCTGCGGGGGGTTCGAGTTCAGGGCTATTGGCCACCTGCAAAAACAGCCAGTTTTTCTGGCTGTCTTCAAACTCTACCATTATAATCGCTCTAACATAATGTCCTGCAGAAACTACAGAATAAATGATACACTTAAGCAAAGCCAAATTGGCATCCTGGCGTATACCACAAACAAAACGATCTCTGATAGTGACTTGAAGAGTGTTTCTAAAGTTACAATGGACTGAAAGTTTTGGGTAACTCTGCTACATAGTTCATGACATCTTCCCAGGCGCACTGTTCACGTTTGTGAAAACGGAATCTCTTTTCTATCTCAGATGGTTTGGGGTTTAAATGTCTATCTAGCAGGGCTATAAGGGAATCGTATCCTTATCTATCTGCTGGTTTCACAGGGAGCCAGTAGATTTTGTGGTAAACAGTATGTTTTTGGACCAATCATACTAAGAAATGAGGCCACTTTGACTTCAGACTTGACACCGTTCGCCGCAATAAAAACATGTAAATTCGTTCAGCGAAGGATTCCTAACTTTCAAACGTTTCATCGAAAATACTGACCTTGCCAACGCCTCCTTTAGCCATAGTGTGTTGTAGGTTCGTTTCTACATCGTCGCCAATTTATGTTGTTTACTCATGGGTATTTATTACATGGATCCGAGATGGATATTGGTCAGCCTCACATGTTATGCCATAACAAATACGTGGTGTCCATTTTGTCAAAATACTTTTATTCATACATAAGTTATTTTCAATAGTAATTCTATAAGAACCAACTGGTTTCCGGAATTTAGGTAAATACATAACAGGACATTAAATTTAAATACTAAAGCGTTACCAACCTAAACACAGTTTTCAGTAACAGTAAAAGCATGGAAACCACATCTCTGACTATGCATATTCTTTTTAAGCACATGTGTAAATATTGTGGAAAGATTTTCTGCAAGTGCGTAATATGCTTCTATGCAAGTGCATTAAAATGTTCAACAAATTTTACACATTACCTTCAAAACATACACAATTTCTACGCACAGAAAGATAAAAAAGAAAATACAAAAGATCATCTTTCATTTTCTGGTTTAATTCATTTAATGGCTTCTGGGTTTATTCAAGCACGATGGCTTAAGGATGTCGGCCAGTTTTGATTTATGAGAGGCACTCCAATGTTAAACTCTTCTTGAATAATATCTGAAAAATGTATTATAAAAGAAATACAAAGAGTAATCAAATTAAACAGATTTTGAGAAAATCTGGTTAAAACTATAATTTATTACTTTTAATTTAATTCATTCTGCTGCCCCTATTGCATGATCGTAAAAGGCGACTAAATTTAGGATCTTATCTTTTCTTTTCTTCCTTACTGACTTTATGTTTCCTAATGCCTCTCTTGGCACCGCCCTCACCATTGGCCTTGAGTTGAGCGTTCGCCCCTGTGAGGAAGGCTCTGGGTTCTGTCCCCTGGCCTGAGACACACCAAAGTCTATAAAAGTGGTAGTTTCTGCTCCTGCTTAGCGTTCAGCAAACAGGGAGTGGGACGACTGGTTCGCCCGTTGTCAGTATAATGTGACCGGGTGGAGTGTGTTGCTTGGTGTCTTCGGCGGCATGCTTCAGTGATATAGCACTATAAAAAGGGCAACAGTTCCACTATACAAGAAGACACAACATAAATATACCGCAGTCTCCCAAAACACGCACCTCGCACAACATACACGCAACTATGGTTGAACGAATATGGTTTCTTGGTTGTAATTAGAAACAGAACTAGTAACAGAGGACTTCCTGCAGGTAGGGCGTTAGAATTGTACCTGCTGCCTAGGGCTGTAACGAGTATCCGAGTACTCGAGTATTCACGAATTATTGAGAAAGATCGGATACGAATATTCGTTACTCTGATATTTGTGGATCCGATCTTTCAAAAGCAAAAACTAATACCTTCTTTAATGCTGGCATAGCTCAAAAATATGAAAGAAAGTACACTGAAGTCTGAATATCATCGATGTTTTCGCTTTGAAGTAGACCGGAAGTACAAAAGAGCTGCGTGAAGTAAAGCTAGCAACATGCCATTTTCGTATCCACGCTTGATAATGTTGTGAATTTTTCATAAAATAATAATGATAAAACATAATTATTAGCTCACCTGGTCCAAAGGACCGAGGTGAGCTTATGGGATACCGCAGCGTCCGGCGTCCGTCAACAATCGACTTCTTCTCCATAACCGCTGGTCGGATTTCAATAAAATTTGACTGGTAGCATCCTTATGGGCTACTAACTGAAAATTGTACAAATGATGGGGCTGACCCCCCGGGGGCCTGAGGGGCGGGGCCAAAAGGGGTCAATTTGGCTATTTCCATATAAACGACTTCTTCTCTGAAACCAAGCATGGGATAGCACCCATAATGCAATGGTAGCATCCTTATAGGGTGGGGATTCAAAATTGTACAAATGATGGGGCTGACCCCCAGGGGGCCTGAGGGGCGGGGTCAAAAGGGCTCAATTTGGCTATTTCCATTTAAACGACTTCTTCTCTGAAACTAAGCATGAGATAGCACTCATAATGCAATTGTAGTATCGTTATAGGGTGGGGATTCAAAATTGTACAAATGATGGGGCTGACTCCCGGGGGGGGGGGGGGGCTGAGGGGCGGGGTCAAAAGGGGTCAATTTGGCTATTTCCATATAAACGACTTCTTCTCTGAAACCAAGCATGGGATAGCACCCATAATGCAATGATATCATCCTTATAGGGTGGGGATTCAAAATTGTACAAATAATGGGGCTGACCCCCCGGGGGCCTGAGGGGCGGGGTCAAAAGGGGCCAATTTGGCTATTTCCATATAAACGACTTCTCTGAAACTAAGCATGGTATAGCACCCATAATGCAATGGTAGCATCCTTATAGGGTGGGGATTCAAAATTGTGCAAATGATAGGGCTGACCCCCCCGGGGGCCTGAGGGGCGGGGTCAAAAGTGGTCAATTTCCATATAAATGACTTTTTCTCTGCAACTTAACATGGGATTGCGCTCATAATGCAATGGTTACATCCTTAAAGGGTTTGGATTCAAAATTTTGCAAATGATGGGGCAGACCCCCCCCCCCAGGAGCCTGAAGGGTGGGGTCAAAAGGGGTCAAAAACGACTTCTTCTCGGCAACTAAGAATGGAACAGCACTTATAATGCAATGGTAGCATCCTTATAGGGTTGGGATTTGAAATTGTACAAATGATAGGACTGACCCCCGGGGCCTTAAACGGCAATAGATGCGAGGTCAAAAAGGTCAATTAGGCTACTATTTTCATATAAATTACTTTGTCTCTGAACCTATGTATTGGATAGCATATTTGTATGGTATCAATAGCATCATTGTATGGTTGTGATTCAAAATTAAACTTTTGGGAGTCAATTTTGCTTATTTTTCAAATGTCAGAGTCTTGTGATAATTACTAACAAAAAACCAGGTGAGCGATACAGGCCCTCTGGGCCTCTTGTTGAAATTTTAGAGAGTTGAAAGATTATTATCGATTTCGTTTTCATTACGGGTCGGAAATATGTAAAAATATGAATATATTATATTAGGCTACGGATCGAGTAATGTAGATGTAAATGCGTGTGTAATCATCGTCTGCTAGATCCGGTCGTCTGCTACGATGACCGAGCGATATAAAAATCCGCCGGCAAAATTTACATCCAAGGTATGGAAGTACTTTGGAATCGCTAAAAATGACGAGAAAAAGGCCATTTGCAAAACATGTGACAGTGAACTGGCCTATACCGGCGGCACAACTAACCTGTCAAATCACATGAAAAGACACCATGGTATTGACCCCATGTCAAAAGCGAAAGGTAGGCCAATTATGAGTCAAAATCATAAATCACCTGATTAAAAATAAAAACTATAGGCCTAGAACCAAATTAAATTGTAACTATTATAGATTTTAAGTATTTTTTTTCTTAATCTCAATATTTTTCTGTATTTGACCAAAATAAAAGTAACAATGAAAATATTTTGATTAAGGTGATTTATGCCTTACCATGATAATTTATATACAGTGTACCACTTCACATTTATATGGTTTTTCCAAGATCCATGATCTTTGATT
>NW_027188185.1:0-37151 GCF_041381155.1 Argopecten irradians
TGGATTCCTATATCCTGGTATATTAATACAATGACCAGAAAATGGTTCGACTATCGCACAGGAAATCATCGACACTACCATTCTCAAGAATGTTATTATAACGTGGAAAATCACTTGTTAAAAAGCTAGTCATGGTTTGTGCTCCCACTATTGAATCTGAAATCATCAATCATTTTCGATATGCTCATGAATTTCTTCCGCAATTTTTTTAATAGTAAATTGAATGCAATCGCTGATTAACCAATCCATTTAAACTCCAATTATGGACTTCATATCTTTTTTAGATTATTATATAATTATTTACGAAGGTCGTCTTATAAACTGTTAAACATTTTCCTTTTCCTTTTTATTATCGTTTAAATACACCATAGACATTTACACACTCGTCAATATAACGCAAGCATCACAATTTGTCACAGTTTAAAACCAACATGCGATACAAGTCAATTCCTTGCAATATCTTATGTATGTAAGTTGGCGTTATCTAATCCTTTGCTTAGAATATTATTTAGAGGATTTATTATTAACAGACAACATTATAGTCGAACGTATACTTCGAGTGTAGGACATACGTGCACTTATAGAGAAATACGGATCCAGTACGTAGCACACGAATTTCGCGAAGGATACAACAAGAACGGGATGAACTTGAACAACGAGAGTAGTCCCTAAATACTTTACGGGAAAAGTTATCAATCTCACAATACGATACAGCGTCGAGTAATAAGGCACAAAACAATAATAATATGTCTTTAGGTTACCAAATAGACACATCTTTTTTTTTACCCCCGAACCCCTAAATTTTGATTCCCACTTTCTACACGACAAAAATTACAATAATTAAATAAAGTACGGCGTTTCTCAATATAATCCTCCGGGCATCCGGCTTATTCATTCTTAGATGTGATATGAAACTTAACATATTGACACATAAAATCATTCCCGACCGACCGATGCTCTATAGTTACGCATATCTTCGTATAAACTGGAAATGCACCCAAGATTTATCTTGGACAAGACAATTAGGAACAAAAGAGTGAGACTCTGGCAACAAAATAGGGGTACGCAGTTGTCCAAAATGGACCTTAAAACGATCTTCTCCTTAGCATACACTAGCAGTTTTAGAACGCCCAATTAGTCACATGTATACATATACATTTAGCTTTGTTGTGCTCTTTGGCCGAAATTACTGTGTAAATGAAAATAATTCTGATAGCTTTTTTCAAACTATATCGTCCACTGTCAACATTCTGACAACAGCGATTTGATTGGCCATTTCCAAAGGACCCTAATATTGATATTGTCAGATCTTCTTATCGAACATAGTGATAATATGGATCTGTATTTTAATCAAAATGTAAGTTGTTTTCAAATTACATGTGGAATGAATGATTTTATTTCAGTAAAGAATTCAAACACTTACATCACGTAATAAAGCGATGTATAAATGTATTTCTTTAATGCATATGTGGTTAATTATCTAATTTTGAGAAAACAGCAATTATTGTGAAAGTAAATGTAAATGAATTTATTTAAGCAGTTAGTTTTATGTCAGTGCTCTTACTCACGATGAATTCCAAGTCGCTAAATTCATTAACAGCGCTAACACGAACTGATTTTTGTTGCAATATTTGAATTTTTATGTCAAAGAAATGTATCTTAATACGGTTTTTAGGTCACCTGAGGAACAGAAGTCTCAAAGTGACCTTATTCTAATCGCCTTTTGTCCGTCTCGTCTTGCGTCGTGCGGTGTGCGTTCGTGCGTCGTCCGTCGTGAGTGTAAACAATCTTAAATTTACGATTCTTCTCAATAAGCCGCTAAACAATGAAATTTACATACCCTTTCGATCTTCTATGAACCTCACACACCCAAAGCCAAAAAGGCTGAATGATGACAATTTCAATGAAATTCGGTTGCATCAAAACCTCTCTTCTCAGGCATTATTAAGACCCCTGGGGCCAATTTCACAATTGTGAAGGGTTCAAAATATGACCTCCGAAATTTGAAATTTACCCCCCAGGGGGAACAATTGTGTGGAGCCTTGAGACAAGGGCTCTAAAAAAGAGCGGTCAAAAATAAATTGACTAAAATATTTTCTAAAAATCTTCTCCTGCCACTCACAGACATGCTGTGGTTTCTTAGAAATCAAATTCTCAACATTTGATACTCCCAAATATCATAGATTGAAAAGGTCTCAAGGCCCTCTACAAAAGACAAGTTCCGCTTGAGATTGTGAATTATAGACCAACGGACATTTAACCCTATGGGGTCACGGAACCATTATTATTTCCATCACAACTCTCTGCCGATTTACAGATACTATGTTTTTTCATAGCACACACTTTCGCTTCAGGACATTTTGTTTTACTTTAGTGAGTGACAATTGCGCAATGCGCCATAACTTCGGACAATACAATCCATAGACCAGCTTCATTTGCATATTAGTTTTGTCTGACGGACACGTAATAAATCAAGGATTTCCTTCAAATTTTGCTATTAAATACACATTTGTTTCTCGAACACATAATTGAAATTAAATTGAGATATTTTAATATGTTTTTTTCATCTTTTTATTTCCGTAGCATGACATTATATATTATTTAATTGGTTGGGCGGATACAATACCTTTAATTTGTCTATTGTTTATTTAGTGTAAAACACATTTTGGTAGCATGACCTTGGTTCATTTATAATAGAAAATTGTCAAATGTTGTCAGAATTATCCCCTATGAAATGGCCATTGAATTCTATTAACAAATTTTCCATGACTGACTCCCAGGGGCCTTAGGGGGCGGGGCCAAAAGGGGTCAAATAGGCTAAAACTTCAAAAAAAAAAAAAATCTTCTTCTAAAATTCTGGAAAACTGGTGTAGAATCAAATACTCTTCATAGATGGAAAGTGTCTTATGATCATCCTTTACAAAAATTGTGAATTATATGAACCTGTGGTCTTCATGTTTCCCCCTGGGGATGGGGGGGTCAAGTTAACTATAGCTTTATATAGGAAAAAACACATATAGGAATGTTTTTTGCTTATTTTTCATAGGAAATTAGTTACAAACTCGGGTTAGAATGTTTAGCCTGATGATAGAATTTTATCGTCATAACCATTATTGGTCCTGGCTGACCTCCAGGGACCTTAGGGTGCGAGCCAAAAAATCGGGTCACAATAGGCCTAAAACTTCAAAAATCTTCCTTCTGGAATTCACAGAATTTGATGGAACCTGATACTCTTCATAGATTGGAAGGTTTTAAGGCCCTTTACAAAAGTTGTGAAATTTCATTCGCCCTGGGATCTCAGATTTTCCCCTGGGTTTAGGGCGTCAAATTTACTATAGTTTATATAGGAAAAACACACATTTATGAACATTATTTGCTTTGTTTTCATAGGAAATTAGTCAAACTGGGTTAGAATTATTAGCCTGAAATAGAATTTAACACTCCATATCCATATTTGTCCAGGCCTGGCCGACCCCTAGGGGCCAGAGGGGAGGCGGGGCAAAAGAACAAAAAAAGGGGTCAAAAAATAGGCTAAACAACTTCAAAAATCTTATTCTGAATTCACAAGATTTTGATGGAACACATATAATTATTCATAGATTAAATAACAAGGTGTATATTTCAATGAAAATCACTGACATTGACTTGACTTCTTGGTTTGGGTTTTGTTGGTTTACATTGGCAAACGTTAATTGGAATTTCTAAGAGTAAGGTTTCGATAACCCATAATACATTATCAAAATGAATAAAACAAAATGATAAAAATTCTAATAAGGTTCAACTTCTTAAAGTTTATTATAATTCGTAAATACTTTTTTACAGAGTTTTGAAACACAAACACTTTGCAAATGCTTTTCTTGGTAGCACGCAACACAAGGTGTCATTCAAAGGACCTCTGTGCGGCCCTCTTGCTTTATGGATTTAAACCAACAAAGCATATAAAACAGATTATCAGGCGTATGCCTTCATTTTTCTTCTAGTGTCAATATCGTGGACATATCTGTCCAGATCGGGATTACACTGATACATCTATTTTTTACCAAGATCATGGAAAATGTATTGATTTTGATCACTTCCGGTTCTATGCCCACATGTTTAAGTCCGCTAAACCTGCCCTATTATTATTGGTTTTTTTTTTTCTGTTTTTTTTTGCCTCAATATTAAACACAGCTCGCGTTAACCTTACTAAATACAGTGAAAAATCGTTTAAGACAGATTTGGCCATTACGCATACTTCACATTGAATATATATATAATTGTATCGTGCATGCTTTGCCGAGAAAGTAAAACCACAACGTATGTATTGGGATTTTTGCTTACTTCACCTCTGCCCCATGGTACATCCCATTTATGAAAACAATCGTGCACAATGAAATACTTCCAAAGAACCTTCTACTTCATATACTTATAATGGCGGCCGATTTTCACATTTGTTTGAGTAAACTGGCAGTCAATTTACATTCGCTTCCGGTTTTATATAAAAAAAGAAAAACAACAAAACAAAACAAAGAAAGAAAGAAAGAAAGGAAAAAAACACGGGGTGTAAAATAAAAAAAAATACAACGCTTATAACATAGGCAGGTTTAGCCGACTATACTCAGTGCTGGTGATAATGATTGATTTCTTTTCTTTCAAGGCAGGCAACTTTCAGTGACAGTGACTTGACTGTATATCAATCTCTGTTATTTTTGTGGGCATATGGTCACCACTTTTCGTATACTTGATTTAAAGGGACAATTCATCTCAGGGGATCTATTATATTCTTTCAATAAACAATTAGATGATACACAATACTAGCATTTAATGTTTAGTTTTAATTTTCATAGATAATCTTAATATAAAATATGATATGAACAAAATTACACAAGTCAATTGTTTTAGTATTTTAATTGCATGACAGTTTCGTACATTACAAATCGTTGTTCATTATGGATTAAAGCAGTTCCAAATATCTACGCTGTAACCAATATCCCGAGCCAAAAGTCAAGCACGTTACACTACATGAACTAAACATTAACACATGTGGAGTGTGATTAAAATGATTTTGTAGTACAAGACTATTTCAACGCTAATAAGGTTAACACACTACTGTTCACAGAGAGATTTTGAGCAGTTTTAAACAAAAAGTTATGCATTAACTCTAAGAGCAAGAGACAAGGGTTCGGCAATACAAGATGTTCGACCAAAATGTGTAATGAGCGGCCAGCGAGTGAGTTTGAAACATTTCTTAACGCATTTCACCACCATGGGCTTTTCATGGCATATCACAGTAAAACCGACTGATCTAATTTCATTAGAACTGGGTATTTTCCGATACATGTTACAAATTTTAATTGTTCTCTTAGACTAAATTGTCCCTTTAATACTTTTCAAAAAAATTCACTTGACTACACTGTATTGCAAAAAATATTAAGTATTGGTTATAGGGAATAAAACATCAGATGTTTTAAACATTGACGGTTGAAACTATAGGACACTAAGCGGTGGCAATATGACACAATCAATAGTTGTTTTTTAATGAAATTTAAAAAATATAATTAAAATTAAACTACTTACCGGTGGTTTCCCAAACTTTTACCGTTTCATAAAATACAATGCTTCCCCCCCCCCCCCCCCACCCCCCCCAAGTAATAAAACCAACGCCTCTAACTCACTTGTTCAATGAATTGTTACTTATAAGGGTATGGTATTAATATTTTACATGAAGATGAAATACTGCATAGAGCAGGTCATTATCATTCTCTAATTATTAATATTTGCTATGTGTATCTAAAAACTATGTATGTTGGTGCAAGTCAGGAAACCATATCTAAATATTTACATGATTCTTTCAGTACTTATGGGGGAAATACAAAAGCATTAAGATACACATAACAATGGCCAAAAACTACTCAACTTGCAATCAAGACCAAATATGCTGTTTCAATGTTTCCGAAAACTTTTACTAGGTCGATCTTTCTTGGTGTATTGGTCATTGCTTGTTTTACGGAAAAATGTCAAACTCCTGGTAAGTATACAGTCACGTATATAAATATTACCCAGCATCAGTAAAACCAGTGTACTGTTCCAATGGAGTTATGTTCTGAAAAAAAAACAGCGCAAATATACTATGTTATATTCACAACTACGATATCAATTATAGGTTCAATTTTGCAAGGTTCCTACGATTCTTTTAAGTATTTTTTGTTTGATCTAAATGATACAGCCAATTGTCGTCATTTGTCTATGACATTTAGTTGTCATCATCAGTTATGGTTAGTAAGATGTTTTTTTATTCCAATCCAGAAGTGCTATCGTTTGTCTGTCTGTCTGCCTGTCAACCGTCTTGTCTGTCCGTCCGTCCGAATGTTGTTTGTGTCAGACGATATAGTAAGTGTGAAATATTGATAAATGTTGTTAAAACTTCATACAAAAGTAGCTCATAACGTAATACAGTTTGGGTTTAATTTTTAGGTCAGAGGGTGAATTACAATGTTCACATTTGTTAAAAATAAATTGTTTTGGCAAATATATAGTTTCTAGACGATAATGTAAAAGGATATTGATTGATTGCCATGAATTGAACCAATTACGTGATTGGATTGAATGATTCGTATGGCAAACGTATGAGGACATAGCTTTAGATTGAATCTGATAATGAACAAATCGACGTTTCAATAACACAGTCAGTGATATCATGTAATTTTTTCAATTTTTTTTTCAGAAGAGAGACAGAAACACACGGATGAAGAATCAGAAGTTGATTCGGTGAACAAACGTTTTGACCAGAAATACGGTAATTGGTTCCTTTTATCACAATGGCATATCGTTGATTGAACATTATTATATATGTTAACTGTTATGTTGTTTACTTTACAATTTTGATTATGTTTATTACTCAAGTTACTATTAACACTCTCTCACGAATCCATGCATCGATGCGAGATGAACCGAGATCGGTCATTACGGGAAGGACGAAACTGGTGATTTCATTTCTTGGCAATAAAACAATTACATATTAATAAATATTCAATATGAAATGTATATTTATGTCGATTGACTATCGCCACACTATATGTGTGAGATGTGAGTTGATGCAACAAGTACAATAGCTCTTCGGGGAATTAAAACGAACAAAATATTCGGCTTTTTCTTTCATTCGTTATTGAATTTGGGCCATAACATTGTATCGGTAACTTCAGTTACTAAAGATAATTTGTTACATAGTTATCATTGAATTTCGTAATCAGAGTTGAGAAAACTCCTTAAGTCGGGCAATTTTGAAACTCATGATTCTACCCTTTCTTTTTCCAAGTGTAATGAGACTGTCTTCAGGAGGAGTCTAATGCCTTGAATTCATAAAATCTCATTAAAATGTTCAACCATTAACACGATTCAAAAATAAAAACAAAATGCTTTCATTAATTAATATTCAGTTTGCTAGGATGTATGAGCTTAAATTAGCATTTTGCTCTCATTTCTTTTAGTAATTTCCCCTAAGCTTATGCAATCAGGACAAAGGGCATCAGAGTTGGTCAATTAATGAACATTACTCAAGGTCATTTATTACGGAAACATTTCTACTTTGTAATTTTGTGGTATGGTTTTTGATGAGAGTATTATCTACTTCCAGTCGTGCAAGAAGAGGGGAGTCAACGTAGTGAGACACAGACACTCTTACCAGCAGCAGGTATGCTTTTAGCATAGCCAATGATATCATTTAAGCATGTAATAATAAAAGTGGAGATCGCAGAAAATAACCAGTGGTATTTTTTTTTCCTTTTTAAAGATAACATGTTGCTGTAACGTCACATGGTTATTTCCTTTTAGAAATTGTTTATTTTTCTCGCTTGAAGATTTCTATTTCAATTTCAATTTTACTGAATGAATTTAAACGAAAGATTTTGAGAATTGTACAATTTTATTTGAATTTTTGTCGCCACCATCGTATGATAGATAGTAATAAATTTCAAATGAAATGCTACATTGATGGTGTGGAGGATTACCAGGATGAACATTACAAAACCACCATATTCTAGTATCTTGTCGGCTTGATTTTCAATATCGCACTAAGGGAGTGTTAATAGTAAATCAATTGTCTACTGCGACAGTGTTACCTTGATAACGCATGCTTAAATTTTTGACAAGGTATCATTTACTTGCAGCCAGGGAAAGCATTGATGTGAACCAAGATTTTGTGACTCGAGAACACTTACAACAAGCAGAAGGTAAGATTAGTCATAATGAATCATATTTCAGAATCGATAGCATGTCGATTGTTTGAAAAGTACTTTATCACAAAGTATGGTAAAGTACTGATGTGCTTAAGTCAATTACAATTTGAAATATATGCAGGTACAATATATATAAATGTAATAGCAAGGAATAATCGCCGATAAAAAGCGTATTGAACACGTGCTGTTAAGTTGTCGCAAATTAAACTGCTTTACTGTATATGGTTTACTTAGAAATCTGAGTAAAGTTTTGCAATAAAGTTGAAATTTAAGATAACAAAACAAAATAGTTAAATGGAACCTATCTTATGGGTTCGTTATTTGAAAATAAAATTATTAATAAATGCATCCGCCTCTGACTTATCCTTATCATCACAATACTCCAGGAGTTACGATCACTAATGCAATATAAACCCCTGGATTAACTTATAGTAAAACTGGAGGCAGCTCAGGGGGGATCTGACCAATCACAGAAAGAGCGAAGCCCAACATTTAAAGTAACACAGTCAACCACAATATATAGATATACATTTTTGTGCAGGTTAAAAGGGTTGAAGCGGAGAATTGTAATATTTACTTACATCTAAAACACATCTTGTTGTGATCAAAAAAAATCTTGATTGTAGATACTTAGAATCGCGCCACCGAGATTGCATTTATATCACCAATAATTGCAATCTAACAATATTTTTATTGTTAAATAAACCTCTAGCTCTAGTTAGAAAAACGCGTGATAGTTAATGCCTATACTACCCAAATTCAATTCATAGTATGTCCATCTAAATGGGAGAAATAGTTTGTCGATTTGCCCATAAGTACTAATATTTCCAAAGCATTTAATTTTCAAATCCCGGCAGCGTTGAAAATTCATATCTAACGCTGCCGGGTTTTGAAAATATATATGCTTTGGAATTATTTAGTATTTATGGGCAAATCGATATAAAATATTTCTCCCATTCAGATGGACATGGTCAATATGTAAACACCTTAATTGTTACAGATAGAGAGGGAAACAAGCCAGAAAACACGATTCGCTAGCAGTACTCCAGAGTCGTCCGGTTATCCATGGTCACTGATTGACGATAATTTAGTAAGTATTATTTTCTGAGAGGAATGTTACTATAAAATAATTATGAAGTGTATACTTTGCTCTTATTACTTGATATTTGCCACCTATTGTTCAAATGATGATGTTACCGTTATTCTCTGTCGGCGGCAAACCATTTTAAAAAAATACATATTGACTATTTTTATTTTCATTTACAGCGGTCGGGCTTATAGAGAAACGTTTGAGAAACGTCAACATGTATAGCCATATGGCAATTCAGTTTGACCTACTGGTTTGAAAGGTCGTCAAGTTTCATTGAAGATGGAAATCATAGGATCATGATGTAATTTTTTCATTATTGTATATCATTTATTGTAGTTGCATTTTTTTCAAAATCACGATCAAAACTTGTAAATAGTGATATGCTTTTTACGGAATGTAAATGTATGTTATGATTGTACAGCTTATATGTATACATATAATTGACATACCAGACCACAGGATCACGAAGCAGTCTTAGACTTTAGCCAATACAAATTACGTAACTTTTTATAACGTCGTCTGTGATTGGCTAATTTTAAACTTAAGACCGTTTCATGATCATGGGACCAGATATGGTGTTGAACATTAAGTCGAATGTGATCCAACTCTCATATATCGCAGATATGCTGACAAAACTTGGCGCAAAAGTTTATAAGTCACAATTCTAAAAAAAACAATTCGACAAATAATCGTTAAATCGAAATTTATTTTGATGTTTACATTAACAAAAATAGTAGCATTTTAACTAAATATATTTCCGGACAGAGTTATTATTTTTGAAATTGTCGCATATTTTATTCTAATGATTACTGAGAGGGCCACATTTGATGATGACGCCTATTTATACTGTTAAACAGTATAATCATATGTTTTTTTTAATTTTTGTTTCCATGTTTCCATTAAACATGTTTATATAACATCTTGTACATTGTGATGATTCTTACTCATCTTTCAATCAATGCTTATTTCTATTTTTATCAAGTTCTATTAACATATGTATCTTAACTGTGCCCATTTATGTAAGCATTTTTATAACAAAAGTCACAATTTTGTCACATAGGTATACATTGTTGCATTCAACATAACTTCCCACTTATATTTTATCTATAAACGACATCTTACAGTTATTTTTTATAAAGTTCTATTATCATTTAAGCAATAGACTGTTACCAGATTGGACATACAGTTGATATGAAGCCCATCCGGTAGAAAAAATAAATCGAATGGCGCCCATTATCTTTCGACGTATATCTTTTGAATTTCCCATAACATAACATCAGCTGCTTAATATAGTTAAACACAAAACGGTTTGAAAAAAGCGAACAAATTAAAATTACGCGATGATATTTTTTCACAATTATTTTGTCAACACAATAATACTATATGTATTTCAAATATCGCACAATTTTAAAACCACGTTTCACGTTTTACAATTATTTGACCATTATGTATAGGCGTAAGTATCAGTACTGCTTACATTATTAGTGACTCGGCGGAAACGTTAGAAGAAATAGTCAATACGCTAGACCAGATTAAAATTAATAGCCTGATATTGCCCATTTGTTTTAGTATAGATCAAACGGGAAACTGAGAGTAAAATGGAAATGTTATATTATATTATATATCCCCTCATTGTACAAATATCCGTCGTCTCCATTCTATTACAAACCTACTTCATTTCATCGTATTATAATAAGTTTTATCAACGTCCCATCCATCCTGAATATATTTGCTGTACTGATCAAGTCATGTTTAGTTCGTCTGAAAACAATGCTTTCATCAATAGGAATATTATAATATACAATGATGTTTTAGTTTTAGGTGAAACGAGATATGCTCACTGCTGCAGATAACGTATGTACGTTTACGGGAGCATGTAGATATTACAACAGGGAGACAGAGTATTCTAAAAAAAAGACTTGTTGCCTTTCAACCACTAAAAAAAAAAAAAACAATTCTTAAGACGTATCTGCTTTATACAAACTTCTGCTGATTTGTAATATAAATTCAGATATATAAGAAACGTAGAAATTTGATGATAACGATTTTTTTTGATACGAAGTGATTTCGTTGTCCCTTGAAGTAAATAGTTGCTGTATACCAAATTTCAAAAAAAAATGTATTTTGTTGTGGTTTTAGCCTTGTTTTAAAGTGAAACGTTGGGCCAAAAAAAAAGAAATCAAATAATAGAAAATCAAATAAGATCAAAGAAGTATACAGATAATTGACGATAATGGAAATTGTTGCCGACATTGTAATTTCTGAGTGAGCTTAGTAATAACGATGATTCGAGCTGCAATCAGCCTATTAACTTTAATTAACTTATAGTTTTACAAACTTTGTTAATTAAGTGAATTTCTGTTTATAACGAATTATTTCACCTGGTCCGACGGAATTCGTTATAGGAAAAATTTACTTGTCTGGTTCTATGACAGGTATGTTATGCTTAAATTGTTAGGATGTAATATCTTTGTGACAGATTCAGTAAATAGTATATAATTTAGAATATTTCAAAACGCTATTTACATAACATTCCATAAATTTAGAGTTTTAATATGTCTTCTTTTTTACACATTTTACTAAATCTTTTTCCCCATTCAGGATATTTTGTACTTCACACCTTGCAAGTTATTACACATTATTTGGTTTGGTTTTATTTTGACGACATATTAAAAGATTTAAGCACATGTCAGGCTTGTTAGTAGGAAGGAAGCCGGAGGTCTCAGCGCGTCCAATACTTAACATTCAGTTGCCTGGTTTTTCAAAGCATTCATTAGCTTAATCAACATGTTGATATAGTGAAATTTGAATTTCCTTATTTACCTCAAAATTTGTAATTATAAACTTCACAAATCTCAGCAAGCAATAAAGTATGGAGTTCTTAAAATTCTTATAGAATTCTTATGGTCAGAAATTATTTTTATCCTGATTTGAAAATTGTCGTTAAAGTGTGATTACTCTAATTAGGTTTTTAAACATAATGGACTATGTTGGATAGCAGTCATTCTAAACAATAATAACTGGCACGAAAGAAAGCAATGCCATATTATCAGTTTAGTTTGTAGTACGCTTCACCTGTTTTAAATAAACTGCAGAATGATTTTTTGTCTCATTTTGTTATTTTCCATTATAATACAATTTGAAGACCTTACCAATATGCTTCCTGAGAAACACGATTGCTTACGATCGAGGGACTGCGGTGATCGATAATTGGATGTATTCCTTTTCATTACCATAAGCCATCAAAAACCCTGGGTTGCGAGTTAGGAGCTAACATATACAAAGTAACAGCTACTCACTGTCTGGCAGTATTTTTACTTCGTGTAATCAGATATATTTTCAATCGCAAAAATAGGCAGGTTTTATAATTACTCCGACTGTTTTACAAGACGTATCTCAACTAGTTTGTGATTAACAAATCCATCGGATTTGTTTTGTATCTTTATGTGACGGAAAACAAGAAAGTCAAGTTGAAAAGGTTGGACACTAGGTATTTGATGGAGCTGTGGAGGTAAAATTATATACAGTAATTTCTTGCACATTGCTTGAGGGTTATACATTTCTGTCACACCAGAAGATTCCTAGCCGGGCTAATTGTGTTTCCAAACAAGAAGAAAGTTTTATAATATGATTCTTTTTCAAATCTTCAAATGGAATCGTAATAGACTCATTTATTGGTGAACGCTACACTTCAAATTCTATTTGGAATATATTGACGGATTACTTGCGGGCTATCTGAGGGTAATCTGTGAATTATTTTTCAAAATCATGAAAAATATGCAGGTAAAATTACGGTATTCATTGGAATAAAACTAAACATTTACGCTGAACACATACACATTTAGTATATATTCATACACATTTTTATTTAAGATTGTATTCAATAAAAGCATTAAATCGCTCTTGGTAATTAAAGTAAAATAAAGTCATAATAATAAATCATCAAAACCTCTTAATATCATTGTGTTGTTTGCACATTTCTGCCACATTACAATATACGTCGACTCGATAATTGTTGTTTTACATACGATTTTAAACACAGACATTAATCATAGATAGATGATTATTCCCAAATTCTTTCATGGGTTTCGTAGATATGGAAATTTCATTGATGATATTTTACCATGCATGTCTCTGTTATAGTAATACGCTAACATGTGATTATAATCTGGTTAGGTTGAAATGATAATTTCACAAAGTGAAATATATATTCCAAATCCAGATGCAAAATTCATCTTAAACCTATTGGTTATACAATATAACTTGTCAAAATCGATTCCTGTCTAATCCCGGATCCCTGTCTATCGGACCTTTCTTATGCGACCTTTTCCTTCTTGATTATAGTAGTGATAATATGTATAATCCCTGAAACCTCCCTTTACCGATCAAAACTCCCAATGGGGATCCCTGTCTATCGGACCTTTCTTATGTGACCTTTTCCTTCTTGATTATAGTAGTGATAATGTGTATAATCCCTGAAACCTCCCTTTACCGATCAAAACTCCCAATGGGGATCCCTGTCTATCGGACCTTTCTTATGTGACCTTTTCCATTCTTGATTAAGTAGTGATAATATGTATAATCCCTGAAACCTCCCTTTACCGATCAAAACTCCCAATAATATTCGATTAAGACAAGCTGTGCCGTACCGTATATAGTACTTATATTATGCAGTTGTACTCTACATGTATTCAAAGTATAAATTTGAAAATAATACGAGTTAAACAGAATTATTTTAATTCAAAATAGTAATTGACTAACATAAACACTTTTTAGTACTTCATTTCGTATTTTTATAAACGACTAAACAGTTCCCTTTCATGAGAAAAGTTTTTGAGAATCCAGTCAAATTTAAGTTCTACTGACAAGATATCACGTTCAAACGTGACCATTGTGAAGACTGTAATGTCGAAATGGAAATATATAATTACGTTCTGACAGCCCATCGGATTGGCCAGTTATATCCCTGCCTCTATAATCATTGAAGATAAATTTCAAGGGAGAACAATGGTGAAAGAGTTGTCAGACTTTTGTTTCTGTGTATTGAATGTACATGTATATGTACTTTGAAGAAGTGATGTTTAAAATTAATGAACTTAGGTGAAAAAAGAACATTTGAACTGATGTACAGGTGGTACAAAAGCCCACAAAAATGTTGTTGGTTATGTGATGTTGCTAGATCCTATATTAAAAAAGACTGTTTTAAATGATCTGTATTCTAATTACATAATTTTCAATGATACAAGTTTCCTTGTAACATATATTTTCATTGTCTTTCCAAAATTTATTTTATCAGTTTTTAAAATTTGTAAACATCGCATCTGATTGCTAAAAAAGTTGAATTTGTAACGTCGCTTCTGATTGGCTAAGTAAACTTGATTTGTAATCCTCGCTTCTAATTGGCTACTATTAATATAATTACACTGATCATAACCGTATCTGAGTGTCTTTTTATGGCATATCTCAATAACATAAACATACTACAATTAATCAGATAAAGCCTATATGAGAGCTGCAGCAGTTTAATCCATTCTTTGGTTGTTGTTTTTAAACTGTTTACCCACATAAAATATATATATTGGTTATGAATGCCATATTAGATGCCATTGTACGATTTCTAATAGTGAAAGAGATTTCTCCCCTGATCCCCCATAAAACGTATTGAGGAATTACCGATGTCAAATGTACTGGTTCTTCTGATTGCTTGTATGCATTGACTTACTGTAACTGCTAGAACATCAGTTACGTATTATTTGGAATTCATAGCTTAGCTGAATTTAACCTGCCCTTTGAGTTTATAACAACCGAAAACAAATAGTGTATTCATTATAATAACTTCTACTTTCCTACTTTATTGCAAAAATACATGACTACGGCTATAAAATCGTAATTCTCATATGCTATTTCTTACGTCAATCTTCGTTGCCACAAGGCGGAAAATTTATCGAAGCAAATGGTCGCGTAAATTCTTTTTCTTTAGTTATTATTCATGACAAAATGAAAATGAAAGGTTTATTTTTCACAGATGATTTATTTTGATTTTTTGAAAAAGTATATTGTTTGAAAAACACGGGAGAGTGTGACTTATTATTTAGATGAATCTTTATGCAATGTTCTAAGAATTCTAAAGAACTGTGGAAAAAGATAAAGGAATTTTTACCTATAAAAATATCTACATTGACCGTTAATTTAAAAGTTGACGGAAGTGCAAAGTGGAAGTTGCTAATGCCTTTAATGATGCTTTCTATAATATTGGATCTGTAATTGGTAAAACCTTTGATGATAGTTTACCAACAGTAGATAATTTTGTAACAGACAGTCCTTATTTATACCTAATATTACACCAGATTTTGTTTCTGGTGAAATCAAGAAAATGGCTGATTGTAAGGCTACTGGCGTTGATGGTATTTTCTGTGAAACTACTTAAATTAGCCGGAGACTCTATTGTGTCAACATTGACCTATTTGTTTAACATGTCATGGTTACTCTATTTGTAAAGCTGGTGAATCCAACTTGGTCAATAACTACAGACCTGTTTCTGTATTATGTTGTTCTTAGTAAGATTTTAGAGAAGCATGTTCACAATACTCTGCATGATTTTCTTTCTAAGAACAAATTTTTAAGTGATTGCCAATTTGGATTTCGTCCAAATCATTCTATTGATACAGCTTTAGTTAATATTGTAGATAAAATGGCTTAAAAATATTGATGAAGGTTTTCTAACTGGTGCTGTATTTATCGACCTTCGAAAAAGCATTTGATACTGTTTAATCATGCTGTTCTTTTACATAAACTTAAATCATATGCTGTATCACCTCTTTCATTTAAGGTTCTTTGAGTCATATTTGACAAACAGATCACAAGCAGTAAGCTACAACGATGTCATGTCTGATTTTAAAACCTATAGATATTGGAGTACCACAGGTTCAATACTTGGGCCACTGCTTTTTTTATTTTGAATATAAATGATTATCCTAAATGTCTTAAACATTCTAACTGAAATTATGTATGCCGATGAATACCTCACAAAGTGTGAGAAATAAGTTCTGTAGATCTTTTAGAGGCAAAATGAAAGATGATTTACATTGTACAATCAAGTGGATGAGAGAAAACAAACTCAGTCTGAATTTGAACAAAACCCAGTGCATGATGATTGGATCAGCACAGAGGTTATCCAAATGCCGAGAGTTGAATTTAAATATAAAATGATTTTCATATTGAATCTGTACATTGTGCAAAACTCCTTGGAAATTTTTGTTGACCGTTGTCTTTCATGGAAAGACCATATTGACTATGTATCAAAGAAAGTCTCAAAAAAGATTGGTGGTCTGAAAAGGTTAAGGCCATTTATGTCAAATGATGTTCTGAAAAACGTTTACCAAAGTATAGTTTTTCCACAATTTATATGTTGCTCTGGTGTTTGGAGTGAGGCCCAGTAACAAATCTTATATTCATAAATTGTACAAAACTACAAAAAAAGAGCAGCAAGAGTTTTACTAAATGTTAGAGATATTTTAACACCATCCAAAATACTTTTTACTCAGTTGTAGTGGCTCCCAATAGAAAACTATTTTATTTTTAGAAAAGCTGTTCTTCCTTATAAAATTTTACATGGGGATACTTCTTGTGTCTTCAGTAACATGTTTACCTATATTAGGGATGTTAGTATGAGAAATACCAGATCTTCAATTTCAAATAAGTTTTATATTCCTAATGCTAGAACAAGTTATTTTAAGCGTTCATTTGTTTACACTTGTTCCAATTTACTAAATGGATTGAACAATGATATTAGAAATGCCCCCAGTGTTGCTGTTTTTAAACAAAAATATTTAAAGGATGTGTTTTCACAATTTTAGTTTTATACTTTCTACCAATATTTTAGAAAGCAACCATATTTACATGTTGATATGAATGTATATGTCTTTTAAATTAAGGTATTGTCTGTATTAAACTGTTGTCTGTGATAACTGTATATATTGATGCAGGGCCATATTGTAAATAAGACTTGTCTAAATATGTAACCCTGGTTAAGATTTTATTATTATTATTATTATTACAAGCTAACCGATACTTACATTATATATATCATTGGCTTCTTAGGTAAAATATGTGTTTTCGTTTAAATATCACATACAGTGTATATAACAGTAATGACAATAAAAAAACTAACCGAATTTTATAACATATATGTATAATTCATTTTTCACAAAAAATAGTACGGGCAGCAACTTGAAACACCATGATATACACGTGCATATCAATACTTTTTAAATGGCATACGTATCAATTCACTAGTAAACGTTTCTGTCATAATTTGCGTGCCTCTGTGTTTTGGCTGAGGTGAACAAGATTTCATTTTACGGTTTCGGAATAGCAGTTGAGACTGCTTGTTTTACACATGTTCATAGAAATATAACTGTCGAAAACAGATATATCTAGATTTGATATCTAATGAAAAGTTACTTAATATAGGACCACGATCGAGACCATCGTGGGTAGCAACTTCGCTAGCCAAGGGTATTAAGTCCGATTCTGGTAGTAGAAAGAGAATCAGACTAATACCCTTGGTTAGCGAAGTTGCGTGGGTAGCGATAGGCCAAGGACGTCTCCTTGCAGGCGGTGTATGGGATTTTCGAATTGTTTAGTCTAGATGAATTAAATGATTATTCTAATGACTGGTTTATGTAAATAATGAATGTACTTGAAACATTTCCGACGTTGGACATTTTTCTTTTGCTATAATTAATATCGATGCTGCTATTGTTTGTGCGATGAGATGAGATGAGGAGGATTTGCCGAGTCATCTCGGTTTTCCCTGTCGACAAAACCAAAATAAAACTTGTATTGTAAGATAGTGACCGTGCACAATGTATTCTGTTTATCCTGTAACTTTTTCATTATACACACAGAAGATGGTATTCAAAACGAAAGCAAAATGCCTGTTATATACACGATTTCGCTCAAAGCGAAACGCTTCTTTGATGATCAAGAAAAGATGCATTCACTAAACCGAATGAATGTGTACTCCTTTTTACTGCCGTGGGATATATGTAAGCGACGTCATTCCGGTGATTGTGACGTCACTGTTTGGCGTTACTGACTGCCGTTTCATCCACTCCTACTAAAAGTGAAGTCACTGGAATGTTCGGGATCAAGTCATCAAATTTAGAAATTGAATCAACGAAAGAAATCAATCATTTATTGTACTGACATCGTACAATTTTCCTATTGCAACTATTACAGGAAATTCTTATTATCCGGTATCGAACTCTGTGCCCGACTAATGTCGATAATAAGTGCTGAAAATGCATTGTGTCTTGATATTGTTCCGCTTCTTTTGTTTACTTTAAATTTGTAAAATGAACGTAACCCGCGAAGGGCGTCAGAACGCTTGTTTTCAACGTAAAATAAACACCGTAGTGATAAAGACCTTCCAAGTGAAAATTTGCATCAGGGAAATAGGGACACAAAAAGACGATTTTCTCCAAAGTGAGTAAGTTACACTACATTAATTTTGCTGGAACACTTAAAACATCGTTATGATTTCCGAACAATTGAAATTATGAAGATATCTCTTACAGTATTTTTATTATTATAATTATATATAATGTAAGTTAATTATTACTTTGGATACTGTCCAATCTGATTAAAATACAAACATCCCATTAGGGGTCATGTTCGGATGACCTTTATACCACGTGTAATTCAGATCAAATGATTTTCTACACGTTATCATGTCTATTGACAACAACTTTTTGCCCCAACATACATAAACGATTAGCTTTGTTGTGCTCTTTGGGCGAGATAATCTACCTACAACGCGGATAAATAATTCTGACAGGATTTTCAAACTCAATTTCGTCCACCTGAAATTACACTGTCAAAATTTTTGGCCCCAGCATCAAATTTGATTGGCCATTTCCATTCCAAAGTCACTCTGGTTAAATGACCCACTGATGGGGATTTTTTCTATCTCAGATCCTCTTAATACATACGGATGTGATAATAAGGGATCTGTATTTTTCTTAATCAGATTGGGATATGTCCTTGCGCAAACACTGGGATCTTGGTTTTTTCTTCCATTTCCCGGTGTACGAGGAAAAGTTTTCCAACTCTACTTTATATGGATGATTTAGAATAGTGTAAACGTTACCGAGAAAACATTATTCAAAAAGTTAGATTTATCTGAAGATTATTTCTGATACAGAAACGAAACCAATGTAATTAAACCCGTAATGTAATCGTGGACTAATTACAACATCGCATGCATCAGTTAGTAGGCCGCTCTCGCGGCATCTACAGCCAATCGTTTGTTTTCCTTACTTATAATCAATGAGAAGTATTTCTCTATTCCGTGTAAAATCTCGTAACTAACGAACTCTAATGTAATTCAATTTATGTGTTGCCATTGATATCACTCATAATGTATGTATATGGATTAAGAAATGACGCATCGTTAAAAATATAAACATTGCTGATCAGAAGTGTTTTGTTAGAATAAATGTCCTGTTAGAAACAACTTACACTTGTCGGAATAAGAGCATTATAACATTCAAGTCCATGAAATGCACATGATGATTTCAGTATTTGTTTTATATGCGGTAGATGGTGTTTTTGTCTAACATAGATTTCGGATTCAAAGTATTGATTACAACAATGTTTTGGTACGCATTTGTGTATTAGTTAACTTTTCACTGGAACTAATAAATTCTTTACATAGGAAAAGTTATATTAAACTTGCTTAGCTCTTGAATATGTGTTAGCACTTAATAGATAGTCTTGTAGGCTCTCCGTATATGTGTTGACTCCTCAACCACGCGGGTTTAAAAGTAGGTTAGGACCTGTCCTTTAATATTGGATAAATACAGGGTGAAGCATATAACATCATCATTCTTACCGTACAAACAGGATGACGTGTTTTTATTGAATTTATTTTTCGATTATAAACCCCTCACCATACAGAAAAACTTAATCCTGATAACGCAGTTCCTGTTGTACCACAAAATGATTTCACTATACTAGATATCATGTTTTGAAATCAAGGTAAGCAATAAGATTTTTATTTTAATTTGAAATATAGGGGTAATCGTTTATTGTGTAATTGTTATTCGTCAAATCAAAATTCGCTCTGAAATTTGTTAATATTGTTAAAAGGGATACATTCTTCTTCTATCGATCAAAATTTTCTTACTGGTGGGAATTATTAATTTCTAACAACAAAGTTAAAGAGTTAATCAATGAAACAGGGCTTTTTCTGTGTGTTCCCATGTTACATAATCTATATATTTAGATGTTATAAAAAAATGTTTGTAGTAACCGTTGTTATTAACGTTAATTCCTTAGCTTCCGATCTAGAGTTTTAAAATATTACATTTGGTTGTCGTGGGACATATGGGTATCTTAACAATTCGAGCTGTGAAAGATTTTGGCTACTGTCAACCCGAGGTTGTAGACGAGAGTTGACTGTCTCTAACATACTCACTCGGTTTGTGATATATCTACGTATATGACTATCCCATGTACTGATTCCATTATCACCACCATTTACTTTGACACGAAACAAAATGATTGAATAATTAAGTTTTTTTAGAACCCATTTTCCATTCTGTATGTCATCTTTTGAGGACGTTGCATTGCACCACGTTTAAAGATAAATACACGTTGGTCAATAAAGGTTTGCCGGAAGTATTGATGACGTCACAGCCATTGTTTAGTGATTGTGAGTTATCTTTCTCCCTAATATTAGTAAATAAAACAGAGTTTAGTTTTCCCCCTATGCAAACTGCCTTATAATGTTCACCAAATCTTTCGCTCACAAACATTTTTTCAAAACCCGGATGCATATTAATTTTTCTTTTAGAAATTTCATTGCTTATGGATTAATTTTTCCAGACGTTTTTGGTGACAAGAAATACCTTTTTGAAGTTATATTTACCCATTATTTTTCATCACTGATTGGTCATGCTGATTAAATATACTATTTAACACACAAATGCAAATCATTTTATCTGATGCTTACACCGCTGACTATTGGTATTTTTTCACTTTCAAAAACAGGAGAAGACGATTTTGTATTTTTCTTCAGTTACAAAAGTTACTTACCTTATGCAATATTCCACCTTGAAAAGTTTGAGCTTCTTAATTTTACGTCTAATCGTTAAAAATGTATACGAAAAAATTAATTCAATTGCATCACCGATAAAAAACATTCCGCTTGTCACTATATCTACACTATATGGAAGGATAAGTACTGATTGCGCCATCATTCACCAAAGGCGAAATAAATTATTTTATATTATTTTTGTGTTAATTAGACATATTGTATATTTACATGATCAAACACCAATTAATGTTCAACTGATGAAGATCATTTATGCTTTGTGGCGGTGGAGCTTCTTTTAAGAATAACAATACTTAACCATAAAGTTATATATTTTGATTATTTTTTACTTTGGTTTGCTACATTAGTGTGAATAAAAAAATTGTAGAAAGGTAAAAATATATTGAAAAATGGAAGACAGAATTCATAAGCAAAATAAGTAAATTACAATGCGTACATCAATAAGTAGCTTGAATAGGAAATAGAAAGGGTCTTAATATACGGCAAATAAGAAGAAACTAAACTATAAACTGATTTTGAAGTTTCATTTAAATTTGTCCGTACGTTTTAACGTAAAACATATCCACTTAACTAACAACATGTTACATAAATTAATTCATCGATCAATTTTTGGGCGAATAAAATTTTCATTGATCATAGCAGTGTTTCGCGAATATAATAAACCCCTAGTTAAACTCGGTAAACACGGTTATCTAATTATAGATAACACTTGTCCACCTAGAATATCTTCATTCCCAGTTAAAATGTGTTACCGAAATATTTATTGATTTTAGATAGTAGAAAACCTACCGATCGATCGAATCGCAGTCATCGTTGCCATACCAGCACATGGTTATGTTCACTGTATACAAAACCACGTTGGACCAAGATTAAAAAAATACCATCATAATAATAAACCTCTCCTTTGCGACAGTATACCGTGTATATTTACTTCGCATACATCAGCAGGTCAACAAAAAATAAGTTGTTGATAACGTGAAACCCTAAAGATATTGATATACACGACTCCTAATGCGTTTGTCCCAACCCTTTTCAGTGTGGGACTGGAGGATTGTACTACCGGCATTTGGTCCCATTAGTCGTTTGGGTCTGGGATCCCGGCCCAAACACCTGACATGCCGGCCGGTGGCAGAGGCTTTTCAGGCATAATCAGGGAGGTGGTGACCGTGAACGAGGTTTAACTCGAAGTTATAAATCTCTCCGGTGTGACCATAGCATTAATCAATAATACCGGCAACATATCCATTCACGCCATGTTTAATATCGTCCGATTTTCGATCGGGAACTTAGACGGCAATGAACACCGCCCGACATTTCAGGCTGGGCGTGATAACAACTATAGTTCAGATACTCGGACGATAATTCATGCGTTGATCTGGTGAATAGGCGGAACATCTTATTGATTATTGCGCCCCAATCAGCAATTATTTCCATCGATAACTATTCGATACTATCACCATCAAAATATCTTTCGAAAACAAACGACCCGTACAATACGTTGTGACCTCATTTTTCTATGTAAATGATATGTGACATTTTTTGACCGTGTTCGTCAGACGTTCGGGATAAAATGGTTTTTTAAACCTCCGGTTGTACTCCCGATTACTCTCTATCCCTGGATACTGGCCGTTCATTGTGACCAAAACATTAATCAAATTCTATTGCGGCTAACATAATTTTTTTTTTCGGTTTTATCTTTTAGATATGATAAAACGTTGATAAATTGTTCTTTGTTATGATAATAATTAAATGAAGTTATACGGTACTGTAAAATGTTGTCATCTAACACTTTCTGTCCATAGATCAATCTTTTAAGATTGTAAAATTTCTTTTTCAAATTACATGACTTTAGACTTAATTGGTTACAAAAAATATATATTCATTTCTGTTTGCTCTTTGCTATATAACATTAACCAGTCGCGTAAATCGTTTATCGAACGTAAACGCATTGGTTGTGCTTGGACATTTTGGTAGGTTTTGTCAAGTGGAGATCGAAACACGACGATTGTATTGGAATTAATGCTGAATTACAGTTCTAATTCATTTAAAGGGAAAGAACATACGACATTTGTATTGAAGCTTTCCTGTACGGTACATGGTGGTAAACATTTTTATTTGTAATTTTTTGAATTCATTACAATTAATCGAATAAAAACCGATGATTAATTGATTACTGTTATTAAACATATATATCATTTGCTTACTGTGCTCTTGTTCATTAATATTTACAACCATCGGTAGGTGGTGTATATAACAATTGCAAAATTGACACTCGGCCTTTGGCATCGTGCAATATAACATTCATTTTTTTATTATCCACCGACGATGACAATACTATGAACTAATAACTATTAGCGTCATTCTAATTATTGTATTAGTCATAAATAATGTTATATTTTTATATAATAAAATATGAGTATTAAAAGTCCAATGCCCCATACATGAATTTTTAATTATTGTAAGATAAGACAGTTAATTATAAATAAAGTAAGTGGTATAAAAAAAATTGAAATATAAACTCGCATAGACCAGGTCAGTTCTCGAACAGAGACAGATTGCCTAAATATCAATTATGGACCTATTGTTGAGTCCTGAATATGGGCCTATTGTTAGGCAAACGCCTCTACAAGAAATTTGTCATTCCTGCTGAGAACTGAACAAAATGACGAACATTGTAAAAATACGCCAATATAAGTCGGAAAGTTAGGTTCCATCAAATCGCATTGGTTTGGATAATCGAGGTATTCGTTCGTTATCCCTACTTATTCTCCTAATAGCGACAAAGGCTCAATACAGTCCAATTGCGTTCTGACGACTTCCGGCAATCAACAGATACCAAGAACCGAAATGCTCCGAATGTTCCAGCAGCATATGACCACTTTCAAAACCGTTCGAGAATCGGCAAATCATTGTATTGACGCGGAATACTTAACTGAAAGGGCCATGACAAATCATTCGAGTCTTCATAGAAAATGTTTAATTCTGAGTCGTTGTGGTTGAGAAAATAAGCATGTTGCGTTCGAGTACCTTCATTGGAAAAGGATCTCGACGGGATACAATGGAAACTACACAGATTATGACCTAATACTGATAAAATATGAGCTAAAGTATTCATGTTATGTGGTAGCCTCGGCAAAATCGCCTTGTTATCGATACAACCTTTTGTAGTACCTCGAACAGTGCATTTAAATTTATAGGTCACTAACACACCTGTGTTCACGATCCATATGGTTAATCTATCGACCTTTAAAGAATCTATACAAATAAATTCATTTATTCCTTACACTCGACGACTATAAACACCATATATTACACTCAACAAGGGTCCTTTAAAGTTGTATTTTCTTGTTAATTTCAACATCACAAACTCTCATTTCAAAACAAACGTTAAAATGTGTGAGATATGGGATGCCTTATGTATGTTGGTTCTGATCCATCGAAAGCACCAATATACCATTGACCATGAGTGGAAAAATTGTAAACATGAAATATTACCACGTTTTTAAAAAGGAACCGTCACCGTCAACGCATGTTTCAAACTTTCGTTGTAATATTGAAAAAAACGAGTGCATCCACGTTACACCGACATCGTGATACGACGTATATATCGGAAACCCTCCCGGAGCCGTTTCACGTGGTCAATATAGGCTATAGTTGTAACAAGAACGGAATAGATTCGGAACAGATTCGAGGGTGCTTCCAACTATTTTAAACGTGTAGCTATTTTTAAACGTTGTACACGTATAAAAATCAATATTTCATTTAAATTGTTTTGATAACTTTGCGAAATCGAACTTTACAAAAGTCGGTAAAATATCAAAAAGTTTCTAAAACTTATAGATGCGGGAGGGGACAAACTAGGTAGAACACTCTAAATATTTTTTTTTCAATGCCAAAAAAATCCAACAATTCACAGACCATACAAACATTAATATTTAATATTATATATTTCGTTTCTTTAAAAAATGTCAAAAAACCATCCTATAGATGTGCTTACTTAATTACCAGAAAAGCCAGATGATTCCATAACGGAAACCTGAGGTGAAATACGAGTTTTTTATGGCAGATGAATGTTCGCAAAGTAATATTTACTCAGTTGTCATTACAAATCGAATCACCATGTCTATATGATTATATATTGAACATTAACATGACCATGTCATTAGCTAATCAAAATAATGAAAAATTAGAACAGATCTATTGTAAGATTATATTGGCTGTTTCATGATGAATCATAAGTTATTTTCCATACTAAGTCATATCATATGAAACTTTGGGTATTAACAATGTTTTCCGCACGTCAGAAATTTCTTAAAAGTTATTTGTTTTCATCATTTAGGATTCAATATTTTACTGATTAAGAATATGGTCCTCGCTAACAATACACTGTACATGGAAAAAATGCCAAGGTCTGCTTACCCATTTAGGGATTCAAATAGTTTTTGCATATGATTAAAAATCAAAACAGGTATTTGATGACAAATATCGCAACGGAATAAAATGATTTTACTTTATTTCAAAAGTTCATGTATTTGTAACTTTTATCAAAAAGACCACACACATATTGTATAGAATTCTTATTCAACAACCCACACGGTGTGGTGGACTCTGTTTATTGTTTACCGGGTATCACGTACATTAGTTTCTCCATCAATCATGCTTAATTCCGTTTCGCAAAACTAAGCACAATTAAACTAAATATAACTACTTTCGAACAAGATTTGACTTTACCCCATTTTTATGCCCCTTTCCTAAACAACCCTATAAAAGTATTGAAAAAAAAATGATTGATATTGGCTATTTGATCCAGAACGTAATTAGCAGAAAAATAAAACCTTAAAACGTAAGATACAACACGATGGAGTTCAGTTTGGCTCATCAAGTTTACCAATTGGTAAATATTTAATAGCCATTTATTAAAAAATATGTTTTCATGTTCTCACTTTGTGCAGGATAAGACATATTAGCTACTTGTACAACTTATGATCGTTTCATGTGACTGGACATTTTAAGCTGAAAAGAGACAACACAAAGATGGCAGAAAAAATCGAAGAAAGTAAGGTTTAATTTTCAAATATACCGCCAGGTTGGGGAATAAGCCTAGTCCACAAATTATTAATCTGTTTCTTTGTGTTTAGTAACGTGGTCGGCCATTTATGTGTCTACATTTTATATAATTACTGTTCAAACACAAATATCGGCATATACATTAACTTTTAACATACTATGACACATTAGAACATTTAGTGATGCTCCCCTTTATATAAATATAGGGTACTCTACTGTTTCCAATTAGTTAATATTTTTGTTGTGTTTTAAAAAAGAAATCGTATGAAATTTACCGAAATAACTTTATTGACATATGGTTATGGTATTACATGTGTTTGGATTAACATAGTGTATATCTTAAACGGGTAGGGAAGTACCATTTTTTTCGCAAAAGTTTTGGATCTTTTTCTGTGTTGTTACAATACACCAATAGCATCTGTAACTCATGGAAAATGAGTGTTTATAATTAGAGAAACAGGAATGTTTTATATATGATAATTTTAACCAAAAATCTACTGTTTTTAAAGGTTTTTTTTTAAAGCTTATCAGGGGCAGAATTAACTCAATGAAGCGTAACACTTCTGATGTTTTTACATCTTGTTTTATGACCGACAACATAATTGATTCAATGAGACATCAATTAACATAGTATAACCAAACGGGAACAGTAACATATACCAGATAATTAAGAGTATACCAGAGTGCTGGTGTTTATACCCTCACATTAGGCCGAGCCTTTTTGGAATTAATTCAATATATTAATGTCCATATTTGCATTTCTGGTTGTCCGTTGGTAGAGGAAATATATACTTCATTATCGAATTCCATTACATAACAAATATATCTTTGATAGATAAGTATACGTTTAGAAACAGTATTCATATCAATGGCTGACGTCGCAAGGGAAAAACCCAAGAAAAATCACCTTTCAATGAGCCAGTTTCTTTGGTTATGTACGTCTATTATGTCTATAGTCATCAAGTAATACAATTAACTACTTGACATTGTTTTAAATGCTTTTTACATCAATTGCCTTTGACGACGTTTGATAATACGTTTTTTTACGTTGTTAAGCGTCGTTTTTGCTTAAAGTACCAAAATAATCATTAGATAATCAAATATTTATTTTTAACATCTAAGTTGGCCCTTTAATTATATCTCTATATCTACTTTTTTATGAATATCTTTGTAAGAGAAAGATAAATGTGTATATTTTGGGTATGCTTATTCATGTGGTCAGTTAGTGGGAGGAATTTCTTGTTTTCTTTTGTTTTCTAATACCTATAACATAAACTATCTTTTGAAAGGGTCGCATACGCAAAACAACAATAAATCAGTAAAGGCAGATATTCATAGGGAAAACAAATCCGGAAAACAACGTCAACTGCTAAATTTTTTTCGGTATGTATTTTTATCATGTAGTTATCAGGTCCCCACGCATAAATGACTTTAAAGTTGCTGATCCTCCACATATGGACAATGCATTGCAATACAAATACACACCGATCTAACAAAATCTAGCATCAAACACACAAAACCCAAAACAATATGTATGATGATTAACCTTTACATATATGCAATCTAAAATAAAAATATGTATATCGCTATGACTTGATAATACTGCAGTTAAGTATGTTTTCTGCTGAGGGGTCAATAATTTCTTGTAAATACATTTTTGTTTCCTTATGACTTTTTTGAAGAGGGGTTTATTGACAAACAAAAAAATGCAATAAAAAATATATGTTGGTGCTGTGTTCTTTTTTTCTCTATAGCTTCTTGAACAATGCCTACTTATTTAACTTTTCTTTCATCAATTTTCCATGAAAAATCAATTAGTTGAACAATAATTATTAAAATAAACAAAATTTAAGTATCAGGTTAATTTTCTTTCTTCTTCAAATTGATTCATGATATGTCATTGACAATGTTTGAGCAAAAAATTGTAAAGGAAAATGACATGTGTTGCCATTGTTTCTTATTTTCATCTGGGGTTATGATTGATTATGTATGGGTGATTAAATACATTTTTTTACGCATTTTAAACTAAATTTATCCCAACAAATTGTTGTAAATTACATCTTATCCATTTTTTTTCTATATGATAAAAGAGACCTATAGAACTAAATATTTAAAAAAATAATAGGTTAGTGTTGAAACTTTTCGAAATAATGATGAAAACTAAAGAGGGAAAACCAAAAGAAATTACAGAGTATCTCCCCTGGCCCGATTTTAACTAATACATTGCTTCTATTCATTGGGGTTGCATCCATTTTAATGCAACTTTGCAACTATACATTTGTTGATTCTTCAAAATAGTAATAGGAAATATATAGTTAATTTTTTTTTTTTTTTCTAAAATTTATATTGTTTTCTGATACAAATAGAGGAATCCGGAATCATACAATAATAATAAATTTTGCCACTTTTTAACATGACTGACAGATACCACAAATTACAGGTCTTTGTTATAAATTCATATTTATTCTACATACCTACAATTATGTTAGTATGTTGAATAAATTAATTTTAATAAAAATGTATTCTTTTTTTAATTTCACTTATATGTATTTAACATTTTATTGTTTTCACAGAAGAAATGGAGATGGTTTGTAATGACATAAATTGTAAATGTCGGAAAAGAAACTATCCATTTTAGATATGATGTGAATAGTGGAATATAAGTTGTAAAAAAAAATATAAATCATTAGAAATTCCATTTCACATCTGCCGTACAGACTTCTGTATCCAGTTCATTATTATACATAATAATTAATCATTGCATGTTTAATTTACTCCGCCTTACAGCTAACAAGTATATACCAGGTATAATATTAAAAGGGCCATCAATCATGACACATCAAAAGTGCTAGCAAGAAATTTTGTTTGTTGTTTGTTATTTTTATATATATAATAATATTTAAATTTATACATGTACATTATGGTGAAAGGTACTATATATTATGAGATTTTGCACCAGAAATTGCCTTCATTGGATGAATAAGAACTTTAGTCTAGACTATTCCTATACATGTGTTATAATATGGTTCTGGATCAGTATTAGGTTACAGTAGTTAATCATGTAAATTTGAGATCCAAAGATTGGAACTCTTGTCTTGTCATGTTTTTCGTCTGCTCCTCTTTTAGTACAATCATGTACAGTTCCATGTCTTTTATGTCACTCCAACATGAAGAGCAACACCCAATTCTGCATTTATTGATTTATTTATTTCAATAAATAGGAATTTCACCGATACAAATTATGTGTCCTGACACATGTCTAAGAAAATTCTACACCATTATGTTAAATTTAATTGTCAGAGTAACCAAAAATGAAAATGTTTTTGGTCACCAGAATTTTCATTTCCTCTTGTACACACATGTTGAACACAAAATTTGCTCCTGGCGTGGTTCCTAGTCGGATAATACTGTGTTGCGCCTGCAGCCATTCTGGTCACAAAATATGAGAAAATACCATGTACTGATCGTATATCATTAGGCCTTTCTTGTGTCGAATGAAATATGATTTGTTACTTTTCATAAATTTTACATCAATATCAGTTCAGGAAAACAACAGAGAGATGAGCACGAGTTTTCTTTTCTTTTCTAATACCCTATTCCTTGTATCATTTAATATATTTCATAGACCTGAAATATGATAAATGGTATATTCAATTGTATCATGTGTGCACATTGTACATGTGTGGAGGGGCTGATGGAATATTACCTGAGTGCAATGTACAAATTTTTGCTATTGAATAAGTGTTTTTACACATTGTTAATTATATTGCATTTGATAATATTGCGTTTATCATTTTATGTAATAAATATGTAAATGTACTTACATTTAGAATGTTTTTTTTAACCTTTATTTACTGCCGTCAGTTGGAAGATCTTGCCACTTTGATAATAAACTTGTTAGCTTAGGACTGTAAGCTTTATTCTGAACAGTGTTCGTCAGTGTTTGTACTAGTACTTAAGAGGCTGTAACGTGAAATCGATGTAAGACAGGGGCTCATTTTCCGACTAACTGTACACCAAATACACACTGTCGTTAAAAATTTCAGCATGGTCATTTCCTTTCAACATTTCCAGGGCAGATGTCAGTTTATAATATTGAGCTCGATGCCCAAACTGCAAGTTGGTCTGTCAGTCTAGTCACCAGTACAGTTTGCTATTAAGAATTATTAATTAGGCCTAAAGTTCCACGAATAAACATTCAAATCCTTGGTTGTTTCATTTTTTTTCTTTCTCTTGAGTGTCAACCATTTTAAAACATAAAAAAAAGTTGCACTGACTCTATTTTATTCTCCTAATGACGGTTGATAGGGGACGTCTCTCTCAACCACACACATGAAAACTCGACCGACTTGTTTACATTTCCGGTCATGCGCCGAATACGATATGTCGTAAAATGATTACTATTCTTCACCCCAAAAAACATAAAAATAAACTCTTGTGACTTCATGGGAAACATACATATTTAGTTTCTTTTTAACATTATCACCTTTAATAACCAAAAATTATTTATAACATTGGTTTACGTATAGAAATGTTTTGCTAAAGTGTTACGTCCCTTTGTTCACGTCAAACTCCTCACCAGAAAAACTTCTTAAACATAACTTCGTTATTACAAAATACATGAGACCACACTGTTTATCAATGGCGAACTCGTGATTCGAGGCGCATTCGAGCAGGCAACTACATAAATTGGAAAAATACCCGAAAATCACTTACGGTACAATTACTTCCTCAAATGGACCCACTCTTCTTCTACCAAATCGATATTTTCACACAATTCCACTGACAATCCTTATTACAAAAAGGTCCTGTCTTAAACTATGTAAACTTTACCTGAAAACGTAGTGGCAGAGTTGTCGTTAACAAAAGTTTTATTTTCGGGGCTGATAAAGGACGTCCAGCCATCCGGGTTATTTCTTACCTCCCCTTCCTGCTAAAGGAAGCTGTCACACAAATTAATGGACTTAATAAAAAAGTACCCTCCTTATGAAACTGCTATTCTGTCGGGTCAATGTTATAAATTTGAAATTGTAATTGAAATTTAACAAACCCATCACTTTCTGTTTATTGTTCGTAAGAAACTATAATCTATGGACAGAACGAACTTATTTTAAAAATTGTATATTCTAGTCTTTTTATATGAATCAAAATATTCTTTTTTATATTATATACTGGAATAGCATATTGCAGAAGTAAAAATTATGTGAACCAAGTAATATATTTGACGCGCATACTTGTTTTAAAAATAGCCATCACTGATCAAAGAGTAATTTATAGTGGACTGATATAAGAAATAAAAACATATATGTTACTAGTCCTTCATTAAAATTATTAAACACAATGTCGTTTCTATAAATGCAGAGATTCAACTTCTTATCTATAGAAGACTTTCGTAGAGAAATGGTATGGCCATCAAAGATAATAGGTCTTCCAATCAGGAGACAACAGATGATCCGATAACAACGCTACGTGTTTTCGGTAAGTACGTTTATATGCGTAAAAAAAAATATCCTTCGTCACACTGTTTTCTATTGTGCCTACTTATTTTGTGATTCCTTTCTTTCATAACTATTGTAAGACTACGAGATTAACAATACATGACAATAATGTTACATCAAGTGTAAAAAATGTTATGTACAATGGTTTCAAATTTTTATTCAGTTTTATAATGATAACTATAAGGCAGATTTTATTACAAGTATGTAAAGATACTCGGATACATATTACAGGTTAAACTCCCTTTTCGATTGAAAAAGGAGATGACTGAAAATACCACTCCCCTTTAATATTAACTTTTGAAACCCTTAAAACACATATTGTACTCATCAAATCTTATCGTAAAATGATTAACGTTTTATTTTGCTTTCATACTAAATTCCAAACTCTTCTGATCGGCAGATGTTTTTTTCTTCATTATATAATGGAGAAATCAATTAGAGAATGGCTGCGAAAATCCCACGAAAATTTTCATGATGTTCACAAATAGAGACGTCAACGTGGCGTATTGAGTTTTCGAAAAAAATAATTCCATTGGAAAAAGCAATTGAATCGCCCCATAGATTAAAAACGTCAACTTATGTATATCACAGTAGTCTTGAAAAATTTAGTTATTATGCTTTCATGTAACTATTTTGTAAATTTCATCGGGTTATGAAAAAGGGGAAAACATTTACAATTTTTGTTTGCAAAATACTTTTATGCGAATCCGCCTCGCGGGTTGCAACACAGGTTTACAAACCCCCAAAATTTCGTTCCATACACCTATGAAGTATAAAAACTAGTAAACTTCAATTACTTAAATAAATAGATCTAAAAAATACATGCACATCAAAATCTCAGATAACATTCCTATAACCATGCTATATCTGGACACATTAACGGTCACTCAAGTAGTGATTGAAAAATGTTCTATGCGTAAGTTATAATATTTATATGATATATAAAATATTATATAATATTATTCTTCATTTATGATAAATATTATAATTATACTATTCCCGATTTGTTTGATGCCCTTATCAGTCAACAGTCACAAATCTTTTCCCGACGTGTTGGAACAACCCGTTTGAACTGTTTCCCGAGGGCCGGATTGCCGAGGGAAAGAGTTTATAGGTTTCTTCTCAACACCGAGGAGGAAAGAGTTTTCACTGATGCTGATTTGGCATGAAACAGATTTTTTGTTCTTACCTGAACCACAATCTTAAACCGTGATCACAGGCAGCTTGTGAAAAAAACAGACCTTTGTTAGAAGGATATATTTGGAGGTGGCGCGCCGTTATTTTAATGATGTCCACTATTTATATTTATGACCTCAAACAATCAAGCACATGTTAAAGGTTTTTTCTCGACAGTTAACAGTCCAAACTATTGAAGTTTTGTATATCTTTAGTGATTTTCGAGTGAAACAATTTATTTACTATTTAAATAGAGAGTCAGAGTCCATTAACAAGCAGGTTTCGCAGGCTTTTGTCTGACCCATAACGTTGTAAGTTTATTGTATTCGTTCTTTTACAATTGGTTTATGTTACAAGGTCAGGCCGCGCACTGAGAGTAGGGTTCCAGGATAAATAGGTGGGTATGCCAGTGAATTTAGTATAAATAAGTATTCTTGGATATTGTAGGGCAGCGTCGTAAGATATCAACGTATGAACATAACAGTGAATCTTAAAATTCAATATGGCCATCTATGGCCTTACTTCGGGTTTTAAAATGATGTCCAATATTTGTTACATGACTTAATGAATTTTTTTCATTTTTGGATAGGTTTTGCAGTATCACAAATAAAAAGAAACAAATTCAATAATACTTCTCTGTAAAACGTCATCTTCCGGATGAAACTAAATGTCAAAGTCAAAAGTTCAATTTTTTTGAAATGCTTAAAAATCCTTTCTCACATTGTGGAAGGTCCAGATACTTTTCATTGGGTATGTAGCATACTGAGACGAATGGCTAAGTTATTTGTTAATATGAATGACCTTGACCTACATTCAAGATCAAAGGGGCCAAAAAACTTTAAATATTGAAACGAGATTGATGTGAAGATCTAGAAGGCATAGATATCTTATATTAAGCATTTATATGTAGCATGCGGACATCAATGTCTATGAATTTTGTTAATATAATTGAAATTGATCTTCATTTAAGGTTACGTAATCTGAAATCTTAAAACTAGAAGGCCTACAGACCTGATATTGGGTCTGCGATATGCTGAGATAAAGGGCTACACGGCTTGTCAATATGAATGACTTTGACTGTCGTTCACGGTCACATGGATCAAAAATTCTAAACTCTTCAAATGACTATTTTTGACGTTCTATAAGCCCTGTATACCTAACGGCATAGAGACCTGATATTTCGCCTGTAGCATGATCAGTTGATAGTTAAATATGTATGACCTAGACTTTCATTCTAGGTCACATGGTTCAAATAAACTTTTTAAAAATATTGTTTTTGTCATGTTCTGAAAGGAAGTTTCTTGCTATATGTTCTAAAGGTATACCGTTTATTATATAGGTAATCGTATAACTAGATAATTAAAGGATTTGTGCAGTCAAAAATGATAATTTCAGTTTATGCTGGAAATGGCTTTATTAGACCATGTAGAAACCTCTCCGTGCCGCGCGCGACCGGAATAACCTGTAAACCGCCGATATCGAGGTCAAATTTTCTGACCACCCGATTATGCATATTTTCTAGCTCTAAACCGTGTGACGTCACAATAGTCCGTGGCTTATAGCTGTACTATAACTGATGTGCTATCACTTACATCGACGGTCACAGGAAAAGCCGATCAAAGATTTTTTATGATTACTTTTGAGTGAAGTTAATCGTACAATAACTTTGGCTCGAATATAAATAACTACAAGAGTGAAATTCGATGTTTCAAATACACTAATTTATGCTCTAATAGCAGGCATCTTCGTGTAATTATGAAAGAAAATCCACACAGAAATGAAAGTTTCAGATTTTTTGTCGAGGAGTTCAGCAACGAATAAGCTTTAATTAGATAATATTTTCCTGTATTCTGTATCTTTGATACATTGTGAATTGCAAAGTTTGTGACTGTAAAATGAAATTTTACGTAACAATTTAAGAGATCCCTGATTAAAGCATCAAGGATATGATGCTTGACATACGTACACATCGATGATTGATCATTGCAAACATTGTGTTGTGTGTTGCTAACCGAATAAATCGAGATACATTTATTACAATACCGTAAAACGTTTCAACATGCGGTAGAAAGAATTTACTTTTGATATTATAAAAGATCAAATAATTGAGATATTAAGCAAAACAAACTATTTTTCAGACCGTGCGGTCGCTTTCAAATTTTAATCGATATACGAGTAGATACACCGATATTATAGATATATAATTAGCCATGCCTTTGGTTTGATGGTTATGTAATACCTTGACCAGGATGTTGTTTACCTGTACACAACGCCATTCATCGAACTCACCTGTATTTACCTGGCCGCGGGCAATTTGCTATTAAGTGGACTATATCGGGTATTTGCTATTGTCTAACTGTCAATCAGGTTAGGACATTCATTAATTGGATTGTGATTTGCTCTAGGTTTTTTATTGTCACCTCCATTTTTAAAATGAAGATGTAAAAGCAAATGGGAGTAAAATATACCTGATCATACCTAGGAATATATTATTACAAACACATATATATATATGTCGTACATAGGTAATAACAAAAATGGACTTATTCAGAAACAAAAATGGACTTATTCTGAAACAAAAATGGTTCTAAGAACTATTTCAGCTAAAGGTTTAACCTTAACAATTATTCCAGTCTAGACTGTAATTACGGAATCGTGGCATATACCAATCTTCCGTAATTTCTAAGTTATTAGTAAAAATTCTAAGCATGTATTTTCACCGTTTCGAATCTAAATGTACATGTATAGTCATACAAGAAGGCTACAACATTATCATACTAAATATGCTTATTTAAATACCACTTAGTATATTTTTAAAAAGGTACAAGATATTATATCTTTTTATAATGCCTGTATACAAGTAATTTCAATTTTCATTTGAACACTTTATGTGGTTACTTTTTGGATAATACGATAAATGTTCATATATCATACTATTAAATCACGGTATGATATACAAAACGGTCGACAATGAATATACTATTTTAAGGATTTAGTATAATTTTTGAAATAATGAATTTAAATCTACACTTAAACTGATTTAGGAAACATATATCAGAAATACCATTGATGTATTTCTGCTTTTTAGTTAACGTTATGGATAAAGTTTCAAAGGCAACAATAAAGATATACATATTATTTTCGGTATAAGTTCGGTTCTGTTACTCCAATATCACATAACTGATAACCACATTTTATTTTTACTCAAAAACTGTGCCGTGTTTGCATCTTTATAGCAGAAGTTTGAAATAAAAACACGGATTCTAGATATATTCAAGCTAAATTTTGGGATTTTACTCGTAAGAAGATAGTGTTACATTATACTGTTTTTTATTACACTGAAATTTTCATCCAATGCTATCTAAATCTAAGTCCAGACTGATCCGAACATCTTTTTGATATCGCTATCAAATTGGACTGATTATCTAATCTAAAGTTAGATATATGCTTGTCTGAATTTTTTAAGTGGTGTAAATGGAATGTTTTGAAACTGAAAATATCTACATCATAAAGCTAGAATAACCATTTACTCGAAAAACTCAAATTGTAGATCTAACGTATACGTATATGTGCTATATACATGTATAGTACTAGGTTTACCTTGTGTAGCCGCGGACTACTCTGACATCACAAGACCACGTGACCACCTAGCTCATTATCTCTGAACCGTAGTCGACGCTACCCGTAAATCACGACCAAAACCAACCGATAGCGCTAAAAGATAGGCGATTCGTTGTGTGGGACTTAATTTTTCATTCATCCAAAGCAATATCCTAACGTATTAAAAAAAAAAAATTTGGCTGCACAAATCCTTTAAGAAAGCGGAAAATGCTTGTTTAATTTACATCTTACTCTTAACAAATAAGCTGAACATAATTGTAAATACTTGTAGATTTCTATATCTAATAGAGAAAATATTGTTTCCTATTTTATTCCAATGCACAAACATATCTTTGAAGGGGTACGTAAACAAGACACATGATTAA
>NW_027188186.1:0-37076 GCF_041381155.1 Argopecten irradians
TATGTTGCAATATTTTCATCCCCTGCTCACTTGATATCAATTTTTAACGTAAAAAAGACATAATCCCAGGAGATATATCAGTTATATTAATGTCAAAACAATGTGACTGTTGTTTTTTTGTTACTTCATTCATCCATCGTATGCTTTGTCGTAAGAGTGAATTGAAGAAACTATATTTTCCCCCCGTCACCTAAATATTAACAATCAATACCCTATCTATTTAGATAAAGAAAAACAATGCATTTATAATTCAGTCGTTTTTCTCTTTTTTATTGAGATATGCATTTTAATGGCACATCTGTTCTCTGTATCTGAAGACACCAGGTCCAGATGTGAACCGATCGGTATTATTGGTGGCGTTCTTTCACCATGTGCGTAGGTGGCAATGTTTTTCAACCACTGCTCAATGATGTCCATCTTAACGTAAAAATAGATTTCCTAACTCAGTACTAGATAAGCCAATTTTAGAATTACAATTAAAATGTTTTCAAGTATATCTTGTATAATGTGCGACCGATAAATGAATGGAAAATAAATGTGATATTATAAAGTAAAATATAATATCCTGTCGTTCGCTTTCCCGTCTGATCCAGATATGATCCCATCAGTATACCTCCGACCTGCGTTTTGCATATGAAATATATATATGAAAAAATAATACACTTTTTTCTCTTATTTTGCTATAGTTAATCGTTGTATGCTTTATTATAGTCTACTCATTTTGACCCCTTGTGGCCCCATACCTTAGGCCCCTGGAGGTCGGTCGTGGAAAAAGTTTTAATAGGATTAAGTGACCATCTCATACGGATATTTCTATCAAAATTTGATTCATTTCCAGTGAAAATTGAGCAAATAATGCTCATACATGTGCTTTTCCTATATAATCTGTAGTAAACTTGACCCCCTCCCCAGATGAAAATGTGAGACCCCAGCGTGATAAATTCACTGTTTGGAAAGAACTTTAAGACCTTTTAATCTATGAAGATACGCACCTCGCACTTCATACACACTACACTCCGCATACATGGGAGGCTGTCCTTACATGACCTTGTCTGTTAATAGGACATTAATTAATCAAACACTTTCCTGCGCCTATAGTTAAGGAGGAAATTCCCCCTCCCTCCATGTCACTAAATGTCCTATATATTTAAATAAAAATAATACATTTACTCTTATTTTGTTATTATTAATCATTAATCATCGTATGCTTTATCGTCTACAAAGTGTGTTGCTATGTTTTTAGCCTACCATCTGATGATGGTGGGCTATTCCAATCGCCTTTCGTCCGTCGTCCGTCGTTCGTCCGTTATCAATTCTTGTTACCGCTATTTCTCAAAAAGTATTGAAGGGATCTTTCTCAAATTTCATATGTAGGTTCCCCTAGGACCCTAGTAGTGCATATTGCATTTTGGGACTGATCGGTCAACAAGATGGCCGACCAGCCGCCATCTTGGATTTTGATAGTTAAAGTTTGTTACCGCTAATTCTCAGAAAGTACCGAAGGGATTGTTCTCAAATTTCATATGTAGGTTCCCCTAGGACCTTAGTGTGCATATTGCATTTTGGACTGATCGGAGCAACAAGATGGCCGACCAGCCGCCATCTTGGATTTTGAAGTTAAAGTTTGTTACCGCAAATTCTCAGAAAGTACTTGAAGGGATTGTTATTTAAATTTCATAATATAGTTTTTCCCCTAGGAACACCCATAGTAGTGCATATTGCAGTTTTTGGGACTGTAAGTTCGGTCAACAAGATCCCTCTTTTCATTTGTCAGACCGCCAGGTAGCCATCCTTGGATTTGATATCTTATAAAGTTTGTATTTTTCGATGATTTCCTCCAGAATGTCCGGACTCTTTAATCGCATATGTTGCAATGTTTTCATCCACTGCTCCTTGATTAATTTTTAGTAAAAACAAATGTCATAACCCAGGATTTATCAGTTTACTAATGTCAAAACAATGTGACTGTTGTTTTTTTGTTCTTCATTCATCTTCGTATCTTTGTCGTAAGAGTGAGTTGTGTTTAGAACTATATTTTTCCCCCGTCACCAATGTATTAACATCAATACCCTTTTGATCTATTTAAATAAAGAAACAATGGTTATTTTCTCTTTTAATTATTGATATGCAATACACATTGTTCTGTATCTGAAGAAACCAAGGTCCAGATTGTGAAAACCGATCAGTATTATTGGTGGCGTTTTCTTTCAACCATGTTGCGTAATTGGCAATGTTTTTCATAAAAACTGACTGCTCAATGATGTCCATCTTAAACGTAAAAAATAGATTTCCCTAACTCAGTACTAGATTAGCCTTCAATTTTAGATTATTACAATTAAAATGTTTCAACTATATCTTGTATCAAATTGCGACGTTAAATAATGAAAATAAATGTGATATTATAAAGTAAAAATATCCTGAGTCGTTCGCTTTTCTGATCCAGAGATTCCATCAAGTATACCCGTTCTGCGTTTTGCATATGTAAATTATTGGAAATTGGTCTCTTTATTTGGCTATAATTAATTTTGTATGCTTTATAGTTTACTCATTTTGTTTTGTGGCCCCAGACCTTATGGCCCCTTTTCAAAAAAGTTTGATCAGTGACATCTCCTAAGATCATATTTTGAATCTGATCCTTAGTCATTGGTGGGCGCCAAGATCCCTACTGTGATTTCTTGTTTAGCAATACCGATCTCTTTGATCTGATGACAAGCTGATATAATTCACATGTTTTGAACCGACTTCAGTATTAATCGGTGAAGAGTTCCTCAGGATTTTCGAAGTCCGGACTCTTCTACATCGCATATGTTGCTGAGGCTGTTTTTCATCCACTGCTCCTTGATATAAATTTTAAAACACTTTCCTGCGCCTAAAAAGGAGGAAATTCATAACCCAGGATTTTATCAGTTATATGCTATATGTCAAAACAAAAATAAACTCTGTATGTTTTTTGTTATTATTCATTCAATCAATCTTCGTATGCTTTATCGTAATGAGTGAGTGTGTTGCTTGTTTTTTTTCGCAATACCGATCTCTTTAGTCTGATGACAACTGATCTAGATGACCAGTATTATCGGCCTATCCCGTCCAAATGAAAATGCACTAATCGCATATGTTGCAATGTTTTTCATCCACTGCTCCTTGACAATTTTAACGTAAAAAAGTCAATAACCCATATATCAGTATTGTTATGTCAAAAACAATGTGAATGTTGTTTTTTTGTTCTTCATTACTTCTTTAAAGAGTAATTGTGAGAACATATTTCGCTGTCATTTATATCACAATCAATACGCATTTTTCTTAAATAAAAAAACAGTTTTATAATTATTGATTAATGCAATACACACCTGTTCTCTTTATCTGAAGACACCCGGTCCAGATGTGAACCGATCAGTATTATTGGTGGCGTTCTTTCACCATGTGCGTAGGTGGCAATGTTTTTCAACCACTGCTCTATGATGTCCATCTTCACTAAAAAAATAGATTTCCTAACTCAGTACTAGATAAGCCAATTTTAGAATTACAATTAAAATGTTTCAAAGTATATCTTGTATAAAGTGCGACAGTGCGACCGATAAATAAATGAAAATAAATGTGATATTATATAGTATAAATATCCTGTCGTTCGCTTCCGTCTGATCCAGATGAGATCCCATCAGTATACCGCCGACCTGCGTTTTGCATATGAAATATATATGAAAAAAATAATACTTTTTCTCTTATTTTGCTATAATTAGTCGTTGTATGCTTTATTATAGTCTACTCATTTTGACCCCTTGTGGCCCCATACCTTAGGCCCCTGGAGGTCGGTCGTGGAAAAAGTTTTAATAGGATTAAGTGACCATCTCATACGGATATTTCTATCAAAATTTGATTCATTTCCAGTGAAAATTGAGCAAATAATGCTCATACATGTGCTTTTCCTATATAATCTGTAGTAAACTTGACCCCCTCCCCAGATGAAAATGTGAGACCCCAGCGTGATAAATTCACTGTTTGGAAAGAACTTAAGACCATTTTCTATGAAGATACGCACCTCGCACTCTATAAGACACTTATACACACTACACTTCCGCATACATGGGAGGCTGTCCTTACATGACCTTGTCTGTTAATAGGACATTAATTAATCAAACACTTTCCTGCGCCTATAGTTAAGGAGGAAATTTCCTTCCCTCCATGTCACTAAATGTCCTATATATTTAAATAAAAATAATACATTTACTCTTATTTTGTTATTATTAATCATTAATCATCGTATGCTTTATCGTCTACAAAGTGTGTTGCTATTTTTTTAGCCAACCATTCATCTGATGATGGTGGGCTATTCCAATCGCCTTTCGTCCGTTGTCCGTCGTTCGTCAATTCGTTTACGTTTTCTTAAAAAGTATTGAAGGGATCTTTTCTCAAATTTCTGTACATTCTGCATATGTTTTTGGGACTTTACCAGCAACAATTTTGTTTTACCGCCCATCTTTCATTGAAAATTTGTTACTCGCAAATTTCATATGTAAGGATTGTTCCCTCAATTTTTCATATGTAGGTAGGACCCTAGTAGTGCATATTGCATTTTGGGACTGATCGGTCATCAAGATGGCCGCCAGGTGTGCCATGTTGGATTTTGATTTAGTTAAAGTTTTGTTACCCGCTATTTCTCAGAAAGTACTGAAGGGATTTTTATCAAATTTCATATGTAGGTTCCCTAGGACCCTAGTTCTGCATATTGCATTTTGGGACCAATGATCGTCAACAAGATGGCCGACCAGCCATCTTGGATTTTGATAGTTAAAGTTTGTTACGCTAATTTTCAGTAAAGTACAGAAGTGTATAGTTTTAAAAATTTCATATGTAGGTTCCCTAAGGACCCTTTGTTTTGCATATTGCATTTTGGGACTGACCATCGGTCAACAAGATGGCCGACCATGTAGCCATCAATATCTTGGATGATTTAGATAGTACCGAACCAGTATTTCGTTTGTTAGTCAAACACCAGAAAACTCAAGAAGTATCAAGGGATGTTTCTCCAAATGCTCATATATAGTAAAAAAGTTCCCCTACTAAGGTTGTCAAAACCCTAGTTTTCAATTCTCAATTGGTATTTTGGTAAGACTGATCGTCAACAAGATGGCCGCCAGGGCCCCAAGTTGGGATCAATATTTGTAAAGTTTCATTTATATTGCAAATTCTCTAGAAAACCAAGATGTGAAATTTCATATTATTGGTGGGTTCCCCTAGGATGTCCGACTCATGGTTATGTGCAATGTTTTTATCCACTGACTGATCGGTCAACAAGATGGCCCCAGCCAGGTATCCATCTTGGATTTTGATAGTTAAAGTTTTTTGTTACCTATTTCTCAGAAAGTGACTTTAAGGGGATCTATTGTTCTCAAATTTTCATATGTAGGTTCCCCTAGGACCCAAGTTGTGGTCTTATTGTCATTTTGGTACTGATCGTTCAACAAGATGGCCGCAAGGTACCATCTTGGATTTTGATAGTTGTTTTTGTTACCGCTAGATGTCTTTACAACCATATTGAAGGGATTTGCTCTCAAATTTCATATGTAGGTTAAGGACCCTAGTTTGGATCTCTTGTTAGCAATACCGATCTCTTTATCTGATGACAACTGATCTAGATGTGAACCGACCAGTATTATCGGTGACGTTCCTCCAGGATGTCCGGACTCTTTAATCGCATATGTTGCAATGTTTTTCATCCACTGCTCCTTGATATCAATTTTAACGTAAAAAAGTCATAACCCAGGATTATATCAGTTATATTAATGTCAAAACAATGTTATTGTTGTTTTTTGTTCTTCATTCATCTTCGTATGCTTTATCGTAAGAGTGAGTTGTGAGAACTATATTTTCCCCCGTCACCTAAATATTACAATCAATACCCTATCTATTTAAATAAAAAAAACCAATGCATTTATAATTCAGTCATTTTTATCTTTAATTATTGATATGCAATACACATCTGTTCTCTGTATCTGAAGACACCAGGTCCAGATGTGAACCGATCAGTATTATTGGTGGCGTTCTTTCACCATGTGCGTAGGTGGCAATGTTTTTCAACCACTGCTCAATGATGTCCATCTTAACGTAAAAAATAGATTTCCTAACTCAGTACTAGATAAGCCAATTTTAGAATTACAATTAAAATGTTTCAAAGTATATCTTGTATAATGTGCGACCGATAAATAAATGAAAATAAATGTGATATTATAAAGTATAAATATCCTGTCGTTCGCTTTTGTCTGATCCAGATATGATCCCATCAGTATACCTCCGACCTGCGTTTTGCATATGAAATATATATGAAAAAAATAATACATTTTCTCTTATTTTGCTATAATTAATCGTTGTATGCTTTATTATAGTCTACAAATTTTGACCCCTTGTGGCCCCACACCTTAGGCCCCTGGAGGTCAGTCGCGGGAAAAAGTTTTAATAGGATTCAGTGACCATCTCATACGGATATTTCGATCAAAATTTGATTCATTTCCAGTGAAAATTGAGCAAATAATGCTCATACATGTGCTTTTCCTATATAATCTGTAGTAAACTTGACCCCCTCCCCAGATGAAAATGTGAGACCCCAGCGTGATAAATTCACTGTTTGGAAAGAACTTAAAGACCTTTTAATCTATGAAGATACGCACCTCGCACTTCACTTCATACACACTACACTCCGCATACATGGGAGGCTGTCCTTACATGACCTTGTCTGTTAATAGGACATTAATTAATCAAACACTTTCCTGCGCCTATAGTTAAGGAGGAAATTTCCTTCCCTCCATGTCACTAAATGTCCTATATATTTAATTAAAAATAATACATTTACTCTTATTTTGTTATTATTAATCATTAATCATCGTATGCTTTATCGTCTACAAAGTGTGTTGCTATGTTTTTAGCCAACCATCATCAGATGGTGGGCTATTCCAATCGCCTTTCGTCCGTTGTCCGTCGTTCGTCCGTTATCAATTCTTGTTACCGCTATTTCTTAAAAAGTATTGAAGGGATCTTTCTCAAATTTCATATGTAGGTTCCCCTAGGACCCTAGTAGTGCATATTGCATTTTGGGACTGATCGGTCAACAAGATGGCCGACCAGCCGCCATCTTGGATTTTGAAAAGTTTGTTACCGCAAATACTCGGAAAGTACTGAAGGGATTGTTCTCAAATTTCATATGTAGGTTCCCCTAGGACCCTAGTAGTGCATATTGCATTTTGGGACTGATCGGTCAACAAGATGGCCGACCAGGCCGCCATCTTGGATTTTGATAGTTAAAGTTTGTTACCGCTATTTCTCAGAAAGTACTGAAGGGATTGTTCTCAAATTTCATATGTAGGTTCCCCTAGGACCCTAGTTCTGCCTATTGCATTTTGGGACCGATTGGTCAACAAGATGGCCGACCACCATCTTGGATTTTGATAGTTTAAAGTTTGAAAAGCATTTTCTCAGTTTGAGTAGCAGCGTTGAATTTCTTTCATTTGTCAGACATAGATCAATCTTTGGTGCGCCAAGATCCCTCTGGGATCTCTTGTTGGGACCGATCTCTTTATCTGATGACAACTGATCTTTGATGTGAACCGACCAGTATTATCGGTGGTTTTCCAATGTCCGGACTCTTTCCATCGCATCTTTGCATGTTTTTCATCCACTGCTCCTTGATATCAATTTTAACGTAAAAAAGTCATAACCCAGGATTATATCAGTTATATTAATGTCAAAACAATGTGATTGTTGTTTTTTTTGTTCTCATATTCATCTTCGTATGCTTTGTCGTAAGAGTGAGTTGTGAGAACTATATTTCCCCCGTCACCTAAATATTACACATCAATACCCTATCTATTTAAATAAAAAAAAAAAGCATTTATAGCATTCAGTCGTTTTTTATCTTTAATTATTGATTATGCAATACAAACCTGTTCTCTGTATCTGAAGACACCAGGTCCAGATGTGATCCGATCAGTATTTCATTTGGTGGAGCAGTTCTTTCACCAAGATGCGATTAGGTGTGTTTTTTTCAACCACTGCTCAAATGATGTCCCATGTTAACGTAAAAAAATATTTCCTAAACTCAGTATTAGTATAAGCCAATTTTAGAATTTCAATTAAAATGTTTCAAAGTATATCTTGTATAATGTGCGACCGATAAATAAATGAAAATGAAATGTGATATTATAAAGTATAAATGATCCTGTCGTTTTTTCGCTTTCGTCTGATCCAGATATTGGATCCCATGTAATAGTCCGACCTGCGTTTTGCATATGAAAATATCAATGAAAAAAATAAACATTTTCTCTTATTTTGCTATAATTAATCGTTGTTATGCTTTATTATAGTCTACAAATTTTGACCCTCAATTGTTTTTATCTGCCCCTGCTCAGTCCAAAAAACATTTAATTAACCAGTGAAAAGTAATTCCAGTCCATAATAGGATTTTATTTAAAAATTTGAGAAATAAATAATCATGTTGCATTCACAATCATCTCTTTTGTGACGGATATTTGAATGCATTATCCGAATCATTTCCAGTGAAAATTGAGCAAATAAAATAGCTCATACATGATTTTTTTATTATTCTGTATAGCAAACTTGACCTCCTCCTTAAAAATGATCAAATGTTGACCCCAGCTGATAAAATTCACTTTTTGTAAAAGAACTAAAAGACTTTTAATATATTTTGGATGTCGCACCTTTTCAATGTTCATACACGTTTGACACTCCGCATATTTGAGTAACTCTGTTCTTACATGTTACCTGTTTCGTATCTGTTAATGAAAGGACATCAATCAAATTTATATCATTCCTGGTCCTATAGTTAAGGAGGGAAATTATCAAACCTTTAGATGTGCCCCGTATGCATATTGTATTTTAAAAAATAATACATTTGCAATCTCTTATTTTAAGCTTATTTTTGATCAAATTTCAATTAACATTTTGTATGCTTTATTAGTCTTGCTTAATGTCTACAAATTACAATAGTTGTGGCCCCAAATAAATGTTCTTTGAGAAAGTCCCTGAAAAGATTTTAATTCTGATTCAATGTCTCAAATTTCCAATTATCAGTTGATAATTTCTGACCGTCAAAAGATGGCCGCCAGGTTGTCATTTCCATGAAATATTTGTTACCGCTATTTCTCAAAATACTATAGGGATTTTCTCAAATTCATATAATCTATAAATATCCTAGGACCCCTAGTTACAATTTTGACATTTTGGGACCCATTCCATGTGGCCGACCAGGAGGATAAATTTCGCCATCTTGGATTTTATAGTTAAAGTTTTGAAGATACGCATCCTAAGCAAAGGGGAACTAACACATCTAGAAAATTTCATTTCCCTTGCCCTTGTTGTTATAGGCAATAAATCAAAAGTTTCCGTATCTTTCCTTTGATAATAGAAAGATACATCATTCAATATTTAAATTGGAGGAATAGTAGTGCATCATATAAATCGCATTTTGGGAAGATCCTTCGGTCAACAAGGGTGATGGCCCCATCCGCCATCTCCGATTTTGATAGTTTGAAAGTTTGTTACCGCTAAATTTCTCAGAAAGTACTGAAGGGATTGTTATCAAATTTCATATATAGGTTCCCCTAGGACCCCTAGTTGTTCATATTGCATTTTGGGACTGATCGGTCAACAAGATGGCCGACCAGTTAGCCATCTTGGATTTTGATAGTTAAAGTTTGTTACCGCTATTTCTCAGAAAGTACTGAAGGGATCTTTCTCAAATTTCATATGTAGGTTCCCCTAGGACCCCCAAGTTGTGCATATTGCATTTTGGGACTGATCGGTCAACAAGATGGCCGCCAGGTAGCCATCTTGGATTTTGATAGTTAAAGTTTGTTACCGCTATTTCTCAGAAAGTACTGAAGGGATTGTCTCAAATTTTCATATGTAGGTTCCCCTAGGACCCTAGTTGTTCTGCCTATTGCATTTTGGGACCAATCGGTCAACAAGATGGCCGACCAGCCCGCATCTTGGGTTTTGATAGTTTAAAGTTTGAAAAGCAGAGGAAAAAGTTTCATATAAGTTTGAAAAGGAGAGACCTCCAAGTGTCTGAAAGCAGAAAAAGATCCCTCTTTCACTTGTCAGACATAGATCAATCTTTGGTTATGGGCGCCAAGATCCCTCTGGGGATCTCTTGTTGTATTAATCTTTTATCTGATCGACATCTAGATGTGAATTCCGACCAGGATTTAAGGACTGAAGTTCCTTCCAAAATGTCCGGGACTCTTAGCCAATCGCATATGTTGCGATGTTTTTTATCCACTGCTCCTTGATATAATTTTAATGTAAAAAAGTCATAGGACCCTAGTTGTGCATATTGCATTTTGGATCTGTTTAATGTCAAAACAATGTGACAGTGTTGCCGCTTCATTAGCCATCTATGGATTTTGTATGAAGTTGTGACTATATTTTTCTCAAAATTAACTCAAGGGATCTTTCTCAAATTTCATATGTAGGTATTTTCCATCTAGGACCCTTAAGTATATGCATATTGCATTTTCTCTGATCTGAAACGACAACAAGATGGCCGATCAGGTAGCCATCTTGGATTTTCACCATGTGCGTGCGTAGGTGGCAATGTTTTTCAACCACTGCTCAATGATGTCCATCTTAACGTTAAAAATAGATTCCCCTAACTCAGTACTAGTTTAAGCCAATTTAAGAATTACAATTAAAATGTTTCAAAGTATATCTTGTATAATGTGCGACCGATAAATAAATGAAAATAAATGTGATATTATAAAGTATAAATGTCCTGTCGTTCGCTTTCATCTGATCCAGATGATCACTTAATATGCTATATATTTAAATAAAAATAATACATTTACTCTTATTTTTGATTTAATCATTAATCATCGTAAGACTTTAATCGACTACAAAGTGTGTTGCTCTTGTTTTTTAGCAATACCGATCTCTTTATCTGATGACAACTGATCTAGATGTGAACCGACCAGTATTATCGGTGACGTTCCCTCCAGGATGTCCGGACTCTTCAATCGCATATGTTGCAATGTTTTTCATTCCACTGCTCCTTGATATCAATAATTTTAACGTAAAAAAGTCATATACCCAAAATTAATCAATTTTATTTATGTCAAAACAATGTACCTGGTTGTTTTTTTGTTCTTCATTCATCGTTCGTATGCTTTGTCTCTAAGAGTGAGTTCGTGAGAACTATATTTTTCCCCCGTCACCCAAAATATTAGCATCATATACGCCTATCTATTTAAATAAGAACAATGCATTTATAATTCAGTTCATTTTTCCTCTTTAATTAATTGATATGCAAATACAAACCTGGTTTTTCTCTGTATCTGAAGACTCCAGGGTCCAGATGTGAACCGATCAGTATTATTGGTGCGTTCTTTCACCATGTGCGTAGAGTGGCAATGTTTTTCAACCACTGCTCAATGAGATTCCAACTTAACGTAAAAAATAGAATATCCTAACTCAGTATCAGGTAGATAAGCCAATATTTAATAAATTACATTAAAAATGTTTCAAAGTATAATCTTGTATATTGTGCGACCGATAAATAAAATGATAAATAAATGTAATATTATAAAGTAAAAATATCCTGTCGTTCGCTTTTGTCTGAATCCAGATTATGATCCCATCAGTATACTCCGACCTGCGTTTTTGCAAATATATATGAAAAAAAATAATACATTTTCTCTATTTTGCTATAATTAATCGTTGTATGCTTTTATTATAGTCTACAAATTTTTGACCCCTTGTGGCCCCACAACTTAGGCCCCTGGAGGTCAGTCGTGTAAAAAGTTTAATAGAGATTCAGTGACCATCTCATACGGATATTTCTACAAAATTTTGATTCATTTCCAGTGAAAATTGAGCAAAAAATGCTCATACATGTGCTTTTTCCTATATAATCTGTAGTAAACTTGACCCCCTCCCCAAATGAAAATGTGAGACCCCAGCGTGATAAATTCACTTTTTGGAAAGAACTTTAAGACCTGTTTAATCTATGAAGATACGCACCTCGCACTTCATTACACACTACACTCCGCATACATGGGAGGCTGTCCGTACATGCGACCTTGTCTGTTAATAGGACATTAATTAATCAAACACTTTCCTTTTGATAGTTAAAGTTTGTTACCGCTATTTCTCAAAAAGCACTAAAGGGATCTTTCTCAAATTTCATATGTAGGTTCCCCTAGGACCCCAGTTGTGCATATTGCATTTTTGGACTGATCGGTCAACAAGATGGCCGCCAGGTAGCCACCTTGGATTTTGATAGTTAAAGTTTGTTACCGCTATTTTCTCAGAAAGCACTGAAGGGATCTTTCTCAAATTTCATATGTAGGTTCCCCTAGGACCCCAGTTGTGCATATTGCATTTTGGGACTGATCGGTTAACAAGATGGCCGACCGGTGGCCATCTTGGATTTTGATAGTTAAAGTTTGTTTCCGCTATTTCTCAGAAAGTATTGAAGGGATTGTTCTCAAATATCATATGTAGGTTCCTCTAGGACCCTAGTTCTGCCTATTGCATTTTGCGACCTATCTTGGATTTTGATAGTTTAAAGTTTGAAAAGCAGAGAAAAGATCCCTCTTTCATTTGTCAGACATAGATCAATCTTTGGTGGGCGCCAAGATCCCTCTGGGATCTCTTGTTATTATTAATCATTAATCATCGTATGCTTTATCGTCTACAAAGTGTGTTGCTATGTTTTTAGCCAACCATCATCAGATGGTGGGCTATTCCAATCGCCTTTCGTCTGTTGTCCGTCGTTTGTCCGTTATCAATTCTTGTTACCGCTATTTCTTAAAAAGTATTGCAGGGATCTTTCTCAAATTTCATCTGTAGGTTCCCCTAGGACCGTAGTTGTGCATTTTACATTTTGGGACTGATCGGTCAACAAGATGGCCGACCAGTTAAAGTTCGTTACCGCTAATTCTCAGAAAGTACTGAAGGGATTGTTCCCCTAGGACCCTAGTAGTGCATATTGCATTTTGGGACTGATCGGTCAACAAGATGGCCGACCAGCCGCCATCATGGATTTTGAAAAGTTTGTTACCGCAAATACTCGGAACGTACTGAAGGGATTGTTCTCAAATTTCATATGTAGGTTCCCCTAGGACCTAGTTTCTGCCTATTGCATTTTGGGACCAATTGGTCAACAAGATGGCCGACCACCATCTTGGTTTTGATAGTTTAAAGTTTGAAAAGCAGAAGAAAGAAGTGTAAGTTTGAAAAGCAGAGAAAAGATCCATCTTTCATTTGTCAGACATAGATCAATCTTTGGTGGGCGCCAAGATCCCTCTGGGATCTCTTGTTTAGCAATACCGATCTCTATTTCTGATGACAACTGATCTAGATGTGAACCGACCAGTATTATCGGTGGTATTCCTCCAGGATGTCCGGACTTTTTCCATCGCATATGTTGCGATGTTTTTCATCCACTGCTCCTTGATATCAATTTTAACGTAAAAAAGTCATAACCCAGGATTATATCAGTTATATTAATGTCAAAACAATGTGATTGTTGTTTTTTGTTCTTCATTCATCTTCGTCTGCTTTGTCTTAAGAGTGAGTCGTGAGAACTATATTTTTCCCCGTCACCTAAATATTAACATCAATACCCTATCTATTTAAATAAAGAACAATGCATTTATAATTCAGTCATTTTTATCTTTAATTATTGATATGCAATACACATCTGTTCTCTGTATCTGAAGACACCAGGTCCAGATGTGAACCGATCAGTATTATTGGTGGAGTTCTTTCACCATGTGCGTAGGTGGCAATGTTTTTCAACCACTGCTCAATGATGTCCATCTTAACGTAAAAAATAGATTTCCTAACTCAGTACTAGATAAGCCAATTTTAGAATTACAATTAAAATGTTTCAAAGTATATCTTGTATAATGTGCGACCGATAAATAAATGAAAATAAATGTGATATTATAAAGTATAAATATCCTGTCGTTCGCTTCCGTCTGATCCAGATATGATCCCATCAGTATACCTCCGACCTGCGTTTTGCATATGAAATATATATGAAAAAAATAATACATTTTCTCTTATTTTGCTATAATTAATCGTTGTATGCTTTATTATAGTCTACAAATTTTGACCCCTTGTGGCCCCACACCTTAGGCCCCTGGAGGTCAGTCGTGGAAAAAGTTTTAATAGGATTCAGTGACCATCTCATACGGATATTTCTAACAAAATTTGATTCATTTCCAGTGAAAATTGAGCAAATAATGCTCATACATGTGCTTTTCCTATATAATCTGTAGTAAACTTGACCCCCTCCCCAAATGAAAATGTGAGACCCCAGCGTGATAAAATTCACTTTTTGGAAAGAACTTTAAGACCTTTTAATCTATGAAGATACGCACCTCGCACTTCATACACACTACACTCCGCATACATGGGAGGCTGTCCTTACATGACCTTGTCTGTTAATAGGACATTAATTAATCAAACACTTTCCTGCGCCTATAGTTAAGGAGGAAATTTCCTTCCCCCCATGTCACTAAATGTCCTATATATTTAAATAAAAAATAATACATTTACTCTTATTTTGTTATTATTAATCATTAATCATCGTATGCTTTATCGTCTACAAAGTGTGTTGCTATGTTTTTAGCCTACCATCTGATGATGGTGGGCTATTCCAATCGCCTTTTCGTCCGTCGTCCGTCCGTTTTAAATTCTTGTTACCGCTATTTCTCAATAAGCATTGAAGGGATCTTTCTCAAATTTCATATATAGGTTACCCTAGGACCCTAGTTGTGCATTTTGCATTTTGGGACTGATCGGTCAACAAGATGGCCGACCAGCCGCCATCTTGGATTTTGATAGTTAAAGTTTGTTACCGCTAATTCTCAGAAAGTACCGAAGGGATTGTTCTCAAATTTCATATGTAGGTTCCCCTAGGACCTTAGTTGTGCATATTGCATTTTGGGACTGATCGGGCAACAAGATGGCCGACCAGCCGCCATCTTGGATTTTGATAGTTAAAGTTTGTTACCGCAAATTCTCAGAAAGTACTGAAGGGATTGTTATTAAATTTCATATATAGGTTCCCCTAGGACCCAAGTAGTGCATATTGCATTTTGGGACTGATCGGTCAACAAGATGGCCGCCAGGTAGCCATCTTGGATTTTGATAGTTAAAGTTTGTTACCGCAAATTCTCAGAAAGTACTGAAGGGATCTTTCTCAAATTTCATATGTAGGTTCCCCTGGGACCCAAGTTGTGCATATTGCATTTTGGGACTGATCGGTCAACAAGATGGCCGCCAGGTAGCCATCTTGGATTTTGATAGTTAAAGTTTGTTACCGCTATTTCTCAGAAAGTATTGAAGGGATTGCTCTCAAATTTCATATGTAGGTTCCCCAAGGACTTAGTTCTGCCTATTGCATTTTGGGACCAATTGGTCAACAAGATGGCCGACCACCATCTTGGGTTTTGATAGTTTAAAGTTTGAAAAGCAGAGGAAAGAAGTTTAAGTTTGAAAAGCAGAAAAAAGAAGTGTAAGTTTGAAAAGCAGAGAAAAGATCCCTCTTTCATTTGTCAGACATAGATCAATCTTTGGTGGGCGCCAAGATCCCTCTGGGATCTCTTGTTTAGCAATACCGATCTCTTTATCTGATGACAACTGATCTAGATGTGAACCGACCAGTATTATCGGTGACGTTCCTCCAGAATGTCCGGACTCTTTAATCGCATATGTTGCAATGTTTTTCATCCACTGCTCCTTGATATCAATTTTAACGTAAAAAAGTCATAACCCAGGATTATATCAGTTATATTTATGTCAAAACAATGTTATTGTTGTTTTTTGTTCTTCATTCATCTTCGTATGCTTTATCGTAAGAGTTGTGAGAACTATATCCCCCCGTCACCTAAATATTAACATCAATACCCTATTTATTTAAATAAAGAACAATGGTCTTTCTCTTTTTATTGATATGCAATACACATCTGTTCTCTGTATCTGAAGACACCAGGTCCAGATGTGAACCGATCAGTATTATTGGTGGCGTTCTTTCACCATGTGCGTAGGTGGCAATGTTTTTCAACCACTGCTCAATGATGTCCATCTTCACGTAAAAAATAGATTTCCTAACTCAGTACCAGATAAGCCAATTTTAGAATTACAATTTAAATGTTTCAAAGTATATCTTGTATAAAGTGCGACCGATAAATGAATGAAAATAAATGTGATATTATAAAGTAAAATATCCTGTCGTTCGCTTTTGTCTGATCCAGATATGATCCCATCAGTATACCTCCGACCTGCGTTTTGCATATGAAATATATATGAAAAAAAACCTTTTTCTCTTATTTTGCTATAATTAATCGTTGTATGCTTTATTATAGTCTACAAATTTTGACCCCTTTTGGCCCCACACCTTAGGCGCCTGGAGGTCAGTCGTAGAAAAAGTTTTAATAGGATTCAGTGACCATCTCATACGGATATTTCTATCAAAATTTGATTCATTTCGAGTGAAAATTGAGCAAATAATGCTCATACATGTGCTTTTCCTATATAATCTGTAGTAAACTTGACCCCCTCCCCAGATGAAAATGTGAGACCCCAGCGTGATAAATTCACTGTTTGGAAAGAACTACATTCCGCATACATGAGAGGCTGTCCTTACATGACCTTGTCTGTTAATGGGACATTAATTAATCAAACACTTTCCTGCGCCTATAGTTAAGGAGGAAATGTCCTTCCCCCAATGTCACTAAATGACCTATATATTTAAATAAAAATAATACATTTACTCTTATTTTGTTATTATTAATCATTAATTATCGCCTGTTTATCGTCTACAAAGTGTGTTGCTATGTTTTTAGCCTACCATCTGATGATGGTGGACTATTCCAATCGCCTTTCGTCCGTGGTCCGTCGTCCGTCCGTTTTAAATTCTTGTTACCGCTATTTCTCAAAAAGGATTGAAGGGATCTTTCTCAAATTTCATATATAGGTTACCCTAGGACCTTAGTAGTGCATATTGCATTTTGGGACTGATCGTTCAACAAGATGGCCGACCAGCCGCCATCTTGGATTTTGAAAGTTAAAGTTTGTTACCGCAAATTCTCAGAAAGTACTAAAGGGATTTTTATCAAATTTCATATGTAGGTTCCCCTAGGACCCTAGTAGTGCATATTGCATTTTTGGACTGATCGGTCAACAAGATGGCCGCCAGGTAGCCATCTTGGATTTTGATAGTTAAAGTTTGTTACCGCTATTTCTCAGAAAGTACTGAAGGGATCTTTCTCAAATTTCATATGTAGGTTCCCCTAGGACCCAAGTTGTGCATATTGCATTTTGGGACTGATCGGTCAACAAGATGGCCGCCAGGTAGCCATCTTGGATTTTGATAGTTAAAGTTTGTTACCGCTATTTCTCAGAAAGTATTGAAGGGATTGCTCTCAAATTTCATATGTAGGTTCCCCTAGGACCTAGTTCTGCCTATTGCATTTTGGGACCAATTGGCCAACAAGATGGCCGACCACCATCTTGGGTTTTGATAGTTTAAAGTTTGAAAAGCAGAGGAAAGAAGTTTAAGTTTGAAAAGCAGAAAAAGAAGTGTAAGTTTGAAAAGCAGAGAAAAGATCCATCTTTCATTTGTAAGACATAGATTCAATCTTTGGTGGGCGCCAAGATCCCTCTGGGATCTCTTGTTTAGCAATACCGATCTCTTTATCTGATGACAACTGATCTAGATGTGAACCGACCAGTATTATCGGTGGTGTTCCTCCAGGATGTCCGGACTCTTTAATCGCATATGTTGCGATGTTTCTCATCCACTGCTCCTTGATATCAATTTTAACGTAAAAAAGTCATAACCCAGGATTATATCAGTTATATAAATGTCAAAACAATGTGACTGTTGTTTTTTGTTCTTCATTCATCTTCGTCTGCTTTGTCTTAAGAGTGAGTCGTGAGAACTATATTTTTCCCCGTCACCCAAATATTAACATCAATACCCTATCTATTTAAAAAAAGAACAATGCATTTATAATTCAGTCGTTTTTCTCTTTTTATTGATATGCAATACACATCTGTTCTCTGTATCTGAAGACACCAGGTCCAGATCAGTATTATTGGTGGCGTTCTTTCACCATGTGCGTAGGTGGCAATGTTTTTCAACCACTGCTCAATGATGTCCATCTTCACGTAAAAATAGATTTCCTAACTCAGTACTAGATAAGCCAATTTTAGAATTACAATTAAAATGTTTCAAAGTATATCTTGTATAATGTGCGACCGATAAATAAATGAAAATAAATGTGATATTATAAAGTATAAATATCCTGTCGTTCGCTTCCGTCTGATCCAGATATGATCCCATCAGTATACCTCCGACCTGCGTTTTGCAAATATATATGAAAAAAATAATACATTTTCTCTTATTTTGCTATAATTAATCGTTGTATGCTTTATTATAGTCTACAAATTTTGACCCCTTGTGGCCCCACACCTTAGGCCCCTGGAGGTCAGTCGTGGAAAAAGTTTTAATAGGATTCAGTGACCATCTCATATTGATATTTCTAACAAAATTTGATTCATTTCCATTGAAAATTGAGCAAATAATGCTCATACATGTGCTTTTCCTATATAATCTGTAGTAAACTTGACCCCCTCCCCAAATGAAAATGTGAGACCCCAGCGTGATAAAATTCACTTTTTGGAAAGAACTTTAAGACCTTTTAATCTATGAAGATACGCACCTCGCACTTCATACACACTACACTCCGCATACATGGGAGGCTGTCCTTACATGACCTTGTCTGTTAATAGGACATTAATTAATCAAACACTTTCCTTCGCCTATAATTAAGGAGGAAATTTCCTTCCCCCCATGTCACTAAATGTCCTATATATTTAAATAAAAAATAATACATTTACTCTTATTTTGTTATTATTAATCATTAATCATCGTATGCTTTATCGTCTACAAAGTGTGTTGCTATGTTTTTAGCCTACCATCTGATGATGGTGGGCTATTCCAATCGCCTTTCGTCCGTCGTCCGTCCGTTTTAAATTCTTGTTACCGCTATTTCTCAGAAAGTACTGAAGGGATCTTTCTCAAATTTCATATGTAGGTTCCCCTAGGACCCAAGTTGTGCATATTGCATTTTGGGACTGATCGGTCAACAAGATGGCCGCCAGGTAGCCATCTTGGATTTTGATAGTTAAAGTTTGTTACCGCTATTTCTCAGAAAGTATTGAAGGGATTGCTCTCAAATTTCATATGTAGGTTCCCCTAGGACCTTAGTTCTGCCTATTGCATTTTGGGACCAATTGGTCAACAAGATGGCCGACCACCATCTTGGGTTTTGATAGTTTAAAGTTTGAAAAGCAGAGGAAAGAAGTGTAAGTTTGAAAAGCAGAGAAAAGATCCCTCTTTCATTTGTCAGACATAGATCAATCTTTGGTGGGCGCCAAGATCCCTCTGGGATCTCTTGTTTAGCAATACCGATCTCTTTATCTGATGACAACTGATCTAGATGTGAACCGACCAGTATTATCGGTGACGTTCCTCCAGAATGTCCGGACTCTTTCATCGCATATGTTGCGATGTTTTTCATCCACTGCTCCTTGATATCGATTTTAACGTAAAAAAGTCATAACCCAGGATTATATCAGTTATGTTTATGTCATAACAATGTTATTGTTGTTTTTTGTCCTTCATTAATCGTCTGATGCTTTATCGTAAGAGTGAATTGTGAGAACTATATTTTGCCCCCGTCACCTAAATATTTACATCAATACCCTATCTTTTTAAATAAATCACTGCATTTATAATTCAGTCATTTTTCTCTTTAATTATTGATATGCAATACACATCTGTTCTCTGTATCTGAAGACTCCAGGTCCAGATGTGAACCGATCAGTATTATTGGTGGCGTTCTTTCAACCACTGCTCAATGATGTCCATCTAAACGTGAAAAAATAGATTTCCTAACTCAGTACTAGATAAGCCAATTTTAGAATTACAATTAAAATGTTTCAAAGTATATCTTGTATAATGTGCGACCGATAAATAAATGAAAATAAATGTGATATTATAAAGTATAAATATCCTGTCGTTCGCTTTCGTCTGATCCAGATATGATCCAACCAGTATACCTCCGACCTGCGTTTTGCATATGAAATATATATGAAAAAAATAAAACATTTTCTCTTATTTGCTATAATTAATCGTTGTATGCTTTATTATAGTCTACAAATTTTGACCCCTTGTGGCCCCACACCTTAGGCCCCTGGAGGTCAGTCGTGGAAAAAGTTTTAATAGGATTCAGTGACTATCTCATACTGATATTTCTAACAAAATTTGATTCATTGAGCAAATAATGCTTATACATGTGCTTTTCCTATATAATCTAGTAAACTTGACCCCCTCCCCAGATGAAAATGTGAGACCCCAGCGTGATATAATTCACTGTTTAGAAAGAACTTTAAGACCTTTTAATCTATGAAGATACACACCTCGAACTTCATACACGCTACACTCCGCACACATGGGAGGCTGTCCTTACATGACCTTGTCTGCTAATAGGACATTAATTAATCAGACAAACACTTTCCTGCGCCTATAGTTAAGGAGGAAATTTCCTCCCCCCATGTCATTTATCCAATATATTTAAATAAAAATAATACATTTACTCTTATTTTGTTATTATTAATCATTAATCATCGTATGCTTTTCGTCTACAAAGTGTGTTGCTATGCTTTTAGCAATACCGATCTCTTTATCTGATGACAACTGATCTAGATGTGAACCGACCAGTATTATCGGTAGTGTTCCACCAGGATGTCCGGACTCTTTAATCGCATATGTTGCAATGTTTTTCATCCACTGCTCCTTGATATCAATTTTAACGTAAAAAAGTCATAACCCAGGATTATATCAGTTATATTAATGTCAAAACAATGTTATTGTTGTTTTTTGTTCTTCATTCATCTTCGTATGCTTTGTCGTAAGAGTGAGTTGTGAGAACTATATTTTCCCCTGTCACCTGAATATTACAATCAATACCCTATCTATTTAAATAAAGAACAATGCATTTATAATTCAGTCGTTTTTCTCTTTTTATTGATATGCAATGCACATATGTTCTCTGTATCTGAAGACACCCGGTCTAGATGTGAACCGATCAGTATTATTGGTGGAGGTCTTTCACCATGTGCGTAGGTGGCAATGTTTTTCAACCACTGCTCAATGATGTCCATCTTAACGTAAAAATCGATTCACTAACTCAGTATTAGATAAGCCAATTTTAGAATTACAATCAAAATGTTTTCAAGTATATCTCGTATAGTGTGTGAGCGACAAATGTAAAAAGGGCAACAGTTCCACTATACAAGAAGACACAACATGAATATACCACAGTCTCCCAAAATACGCACCTCGCACAACATACACACAGCACACAACATACATGGGAGGCCGTCCTTACATGACCAAAGCTGTTAATAGGACGTTAATTAATCAAACAAACATAACGAAAAAAATTCGTAACTCAATATTTCTTTTAATTTTGGATTCGCAATGAAAAAGTTTCTACGTGTACTCCGTATAGTGTTCGACTGATAAATTTATACAGAACAATACATGTAAAGTAATAGAATATATAGTATAATTCCTTTTCGTCCTATGACGTCTGATCCAAATGGGATCCTACCAGTATAATTTGACCTCAGGTTTCCAAACTCCACACCTGCACTACATACACGTATCACACCGCATACATGGAAGGCCGTCCTTACATGACCCTGGCTGTAAATAGGACATTAATTGAATCAAACAAACAAACGTATCATTGGTGGTTTTTTTTGCTTTGCTAACCTGTAAATATAGTTAAGGAGGAAATGCCTCTCCCAGTGACCTAAATATTAATAAAAATATACATTTTAAGTTATTTTGCTCTTAACTCATTGATATGCAATACACATCTGTTCTCTTTATCTGATGACAACTTGTCCAGGTGTGAACCCAACATGATTATTGGTGGCGTTCGTTCACCATGTACTTAAGTGGCAATGTTTTTCAACCACTCTTAAGTGATGTCCATTTCAGTCAATTTTATAATTGCAATTAAAATGTTTCCGAGAATATTCGTATAGTGTGCGACCGATAAATTAATAAAAAATAAATGTAATATTATAAGTATAAATTTCCTGTCGTTCGCTTTCGTCTGATCCAGATGAGATACCACCCGTATACTTCGGACCTGCGTTTTTCATATGAAATATATATATATAAATTATTCATTTACTCTTAATTTGCAATAATTAATCGTCGTGTGCTTTATCGTCTACAAATAATGTAGCTATGTTTTTAGCCAATATTCCGTAATGTATCGACTAATAAATACGCAGGATTTATTGTACTAAAGTAAAATGTATATAATTGATCCTCGGGCGACGACTGGTAAAGATGTCTGCCTACCAAGATTTGTTATATTATAACTTTTTTCTCCTTTTGATCGTCTTTTCATATTTCGTAGATTTGTATGATAGATCTGTGTTTTAATCAGATTGAGTATAATGTGACCGGTGACTTCGGTGGCATGCTTTAATGATGTCACTATAAATGATGAAACGGCATACTGCAGTCTCCAAAAAACACGCAACAAACACTTCATACACACCGCATGCATGGGAGGATATCCTTACATGACCCTGGCTGTTAATAGGACGTTAATTAATAATAATACAAAAAAGTTTGATGCAATCCGATTTAAATACCGATCCTGAGTATCACTACGTTTGATAAGAGGACTTGACAACATCCCGGTGACTTTTGGAAATGGGCAATCAAATTTCTGCCTGCAGAATCTTGAAAGTGAAAAGCGGCAGAATTATGATCGTGTACGTTGTCATCTCGCCCAAAGAACACAACAAAGCTAATTCTAATTGTATACTGGGACGAAATGGCGTTTTCAAATGATGTAGCAAGGTGTAAAGAATGCATTTTATTTGAGGTACAAGTGGTATAAAGGTCATCCGAACATGACCCCTAATCGGTTTGTTTGATTAATTAACGTAAGGCGACCTCTTGTGCAAGCAGTGTGCTACGTGTACAATGTATATTCAATATCAGAGGTAGAGGCAGAGAATCCGTTAAAGTTATATGTGCCGTATTTTTCATAGTCACGAATCAAGAAGAGCTTTTAATATGTTATTCAACTCCAAAAGTTACCAACATTTTGAGAATTACAATACTTTCAATGCTTAGGTTTTAATTTTACAAGTACAAAAAGGACTGAAAATGATTTTTGGCAGTACTGCCAAAAATCATTATATTAACATCTTCAGTGTAATGAAATGAGTACATACGGTCAGACCATGAAGCAATCTTGGTGTCCACAATTTCATTGCACATTTTTACAGTATTAATCGTAATTGTAAAGTAATTTCTGAAGGTATATTTCCATCTAAACATGTATAAGGCATAAAAAACAATAATTTCACAGTGCATAACCAATGTGTTCTAACTAACGTTTTAAGGCATTATATATGATTGTCTGTCCATTTGAATGATTTCCATAGCTTTATTCATTAAAACTTTTGGTTTTAAATAGATAATTGAAGAAAAAATAGCATGTCCAACTTTTCGACCAGTTACGGCACATATAACTTTAACATGAAGATGAATCATGCGTAAGGACGGACTAGCGAACGTTGTTAAATCCTCTGCTTAACGAAGTGGTTAAAGGATCTATATTGTCCTCTTGACCGCTGTTAGATCCTCTGTTGAATGAAGTGGTTTTAATGATCTGTATAACAGCTACTTAATTTATACGAATTCCGACCGGTTTGACAGTCCTAATATACTCTAACCACATCAAACATTTATCAAATAATTTAGAAAAAATCAAGCCTAAAAATTAATCAAAGTCTTGTGGTGAAAGCATTTTATTTTTAGATTTTATTTATAGCGTCCCTTGGGTGAAATCAATATTCACATATAATTTTGTATATTCAACAGGACATAATCCGATTCAAGGCTTACCATAATTATTATTATATGATAATTATCTATAGGATGGGACCAATGGTAGGTTCTCTGGTCCTGACGGTCCACTAGAGAATAAAGTCTCTTGGGCAGGAGATCCAGCTATGCAAATGGTAAAACATAAAAAACAACCTTGTAACTAATAAAGAATAACAAACAAACCAATATAATCTTATAAAAAATAGCAATAGATGTGTGTTACGGTGTAATATGTCAACAAAAATCACTGATTACAGTTTCGAAAAAAAGACCCGAGTTCTATTCATTTCTTTAACGCTTTCATTTTCTCACAGTCCTTGATCTGGTGCCCCATTGAATCACAAAAGTGACATGGTCCGACTTGCTTGGGTCCCCTGCTGCGGCAGATGCCCTTCTTCTATATGGCGTGACCTATGATACCCCCAACCTTGTGAACCGTGAACCTGCTGACCATACTGATACTAATGACCAAAATATGGGGGATACTGTGGGGTCATCAGCATTCCACCAGGATACCCCGAGGGATAGGGATTTTTGGTACAAGTTTGCCAGAGGAGATTTAGTATCATTTGTGTTAGAAGGTTGCACTGTTCTCTCGACTTTCTATCGGCTTTGCTAATGGCTCTTCGACCTTCTTACATTTTAACAGTGCTTTTGAAAACAAGTCTGATGCCCCACCCCCAAGACACAAGGGAGGAAATCTGCACTTTTCCTTGGTTTCTCTGTGCTTGCCTTGAGAGTTCCTCGAATATCTCCACATCGTGTGCGCCCACCTTTCTTGACGTATACGCAAGTTCATCAAGGGCTAATGGGATAAAGAGTCTCGTTAAGTTCATTTTGTGACGATAAAAACTTTACCCTCTCCTTGAAGGTGTTAATTACCTCTGCAGAAATATTCTTAGCACTAACAGGCGGCTCTGCCACTGTTCTTTGGCCCGCTAGAGTCCCATCCTCTGTAGCAGAAGCCCCCCCCCCAGGTGCTCGACCATTATGTCGATGCTGACATAAGAAGAAATAAATAAAAGACAGATTAATATTCCATTTACCACCTAGCCATTATAATATATAGGATATATAGTACTGTTAATTCCACAATAAGAAATCCAAATTCTTTAATGAACTTCCCATTAGAATTACCCTCAAAGCCCTCCAGTTTTCAAATCCATTAGTTTCCTCGGGAGTTAGTTTAATTAGTTTAATTTGTAAGGACGGCCTCCCATGTGTTTGTTTGTTTTGTTTGTTTGATTAATTAACGTCCTATTAACAGCTATGGTCATGTAAGGACGGCCTCCCATGTATGCGGTGTGTTGCGTGTATGTAGTGCGAGGTGAGTGTTGTGGGAGACTGTGGTATATTCATGTTGTGTCTTCTTGTATAGTGGAACTATTGCCCTTTTTATAGTGCTATATCACTGAAGCATGCCGCCGAAGACACCAAGCAACACACCCCACTTGGTCGAATGCGTGTTGCGTGTATGTTGTGCGAGTAATAGTTTGACTTTATGGATTCACAATAGCTCAAAATCCAATCTTATCAAAATACAGATCCTTATTATCACTACGTTAGATAAGAGGATCTGAGAAAATCCCATTAGGGGTCATGTCCAGGTGACTTTTGTAAATGGCCAAGCAAATTGCTGCTGGCTAAATTTTGACTGAATTTCAGGGGACGAAATAGTTTGAAAATCTGTCGGAATTATTTCCCAATCTCTCCCAGAGTGCATTGCGGTTACCCTTCATTTATCTCTGTCAACGGCTCACGCACTACCAATCTAGTGACCTCGAGGTCAAGTTATTTTTACATGTTCCAACATGGCGGCCCCCATACACACTCCGAAGAAAGAAACAATTATTGGTAGTTTCATTTGCCATAGGTCGGCTCTGACTATCACTTTTTCACTTTCGGGTAGAAAATGTGCTTCTTTATTTGGAAATTTATCCTCGCTTATTTCAAATGAGACAGTGTACAACTGCATTTCACAGGCCTCCGTATGTAGAAGCTGCTTCACACGTTTAGAAAAGACGTTAGAATTCGTAAAAGAGGTAAAGGAAGGAGCAGAGCGTTATGCCAGGGGTAACATATCATCTAAACGTCTGGCATTAACCCCGATCACCCCGAAATCAAATCCTAACAACTCTGACGTGAGCGTGATAACAAACCGTTCAAGGTAATTAGTTTATATATACAGCCTATATACAGCATCTATAGTACAGTATCCTTGATAATCGGGTGCAGATTCATTACTTTGATGACCTATTCTAGCTACATCATTATGTATTGGATAACACTGAACCGTATGAAATAATGTGATAAGTTTTAGATACAGGTAAATCAGTTTAGAGTGCTCATTATATATTTAAGTCTGTATTTAAATGTTAAATAACATATGCTGATTTTTTTCTTATCTCATCATAGAAAATTCAAGAAACTGAATTTCGCACAGACAGATGACTCAGGATCTGCTAAAGAACACAGGTATGTAATTTATATACATGTATGTATGTAAACATATCGAGTTTATAAATCCAATTGGACAAATACTTGTTAGTTCCTATTCATCCTCGATACTCCAGGGCTTCCAATCACTTACGATCTCTACACCCCTGGACTATCTCGTAGTGAAATTGAAGGCAGCTCAGCGGAAAACATTTGACTAATCTAGCAAAGATTTCCTTTGAAGACTACAGAGAGAGCGACGCCTACCATCAAAGTCACACAGTCAACCACAGTGTACCGTTATACGGCTCTTTTGATGTACACCAAATGACTAAATTACCTGTCCTATTCTGTTGCCTCCAGTTTTACTATGAGATAGTCCAGGGGTGTAGAGATCGTAAGTGATCGGAAGCCCTGGAGTATCGAGGATGGTTCCTATTATGCTATATACATAAATATATATATACACAATGTACACATGTATATATAAGGTCAAATAGTAATAGCAACAGTACAGACAAGAAGATTGTCGAATTTTCGAGATATATGTATACCAACACTGCACCATTGAAACATTCCTTTTTAGGGATGCTGATATGTGCTGCAGTGGTATAACTGGCTAGCTGAAAGTATTTCGGGCAAGCCGATTGTATGTCGTACATTGTAGATGATATGAGTTTGAGTCCCTGTCAGGGCACGAGTACTAAAATTGTCTTCCTTCAATATTTGTGTTACTGCGTGGACTGGTATATACGGTATATATAGATTGTATGTCATAAATAACTACATGGATAGTTTATTCATGAATGTCTTTTAAAAAACTATTTATTGTTGTATTAAACCTATAAAAGGGTTGCAATAATTTAATTTCTTTCCCTTATATTGCAGGACATTCCAAAGCCTGGAACACAATGTACCTGACAAAATACAGGATCCTATTTCTCTCACTAGTACTGCCAATGAACATGGGTATGTGTTTCAGTCAGGAATTGGTTATTAAAAATCACTGTCTGGGCAGGGATCACATAGTGTGAAATTTATAGGTGACACTAAACATGGTGTGTTCAATAAAAATAATATAGTATTTTCAAAATCAATGTATTAGCAAAGCCCATAAACTTCTGAAGGAAAATTTGGTGCAGACTGCATACATTGCATGTATTTCCCCTGGTATCTACAATCTGTATATTTTCATGGAGATAGTAGTCACAGGTGTATGTTACCTGTTATTGCACGAATAATTACCTGGTAATTAACAAAATCACATTATTACATGGCCTTAACAACAGATATCATATAAAATTAACGTCCTAAAAATTCCTTTGACAGTGAATGTATATATAAGGTAATATAAAATGAATGTGTAATTAAAATACCATGCTTATATAACTTGTACTTGCAGGGCTTGAACTAGTGACCTCCCTACTTTTACATATTAATGTGTATAACTGATTTACTTTATTAGTTATGCTGCCTGTTCAACATCATTGGAAGAAGACACGACAAGTGATATTCTGTCCCATGTCAAAGAAAGTTTTGAAAATCTGTGTTGTTCTGAAGTTGACCCCGCTATCGGAAAACTGAGACACCAGGCCTCTTCGCTTACATCAAGGACAACTCTGTTTTCCTCTGTGTTATACAAATACAGGAACATAGTGGACTTTCACAACAATGCGAACAGGTTGTTGTGTTTGATAGTAGAAGAGATGAGAAACAGGTATATTAATTATGTGTGTATGATGTATCAACTGAAATCTCCTGAGTTACATAAGGACAGATAATGTAGAATTTATTGAATGATACATAAAAAAAAATCAATTACAAAATCTTGATGATTAAGTTGTTTTTCAGTGAAAGTATTGAAAGTAGAACCATTCATTGATGGAAACGTTTCATTCTTATCTTGTTCAATTTAGGCCATACAAAAAAAATATTTGTGTTTCCGGTAACCCGACCGACCCTGTAAAATCAGTGCCTACTCAAAAACTTTTTATCAGTTTTGTCCTCAAGCAAACAAATAACAACCTAAATTTTGTTCGGTTTTGCACAAAATCAGGAATTTTGTTACAAATTCCCTTAGAATGAAATCCATGGTTTATATAAGGTTATATAAAGTCTATTTCAGTTTTTCACTACAAGAAAACTGGGATGAAGAGAAAAAAAATTTCAAACAAAAAAGAAAAAAAAATCTCTTCCTACCGACCCTTCATTTTCAAAGGGTGTTACCGGAAGCAAAAATGTTTTTTTATTTGGCCTTACAACACACATAACTTCTATTAAAGGGTACCCCATCTGTTTAATGCCATGCTCTGCGTGACAATTCCTGACAGTGGTGTGGTAGATAAAGATGTGATTCCATGTCTTGGTGCTGCGTACTCAATTCTATTGAAGCACAAGTATAACAATCTAAGTGCTTTTCATCGCCTCTCAACAGCAATTACTATAAAGGGTGGTATTAATGAAAGGGTAATTGAGCATTTTATAAGCTTGTGTTTGTTGGTGAAAACACATTTCTTATAACTCTAGGACATGGCTGCATTTCTATTTCACCAAATGACCAGTGACCTTTTGCAATGGCATTTGTCCGAGAGAATTTCACTGTAATTAAGGATATAACATGAAAATGAAATATCATTATACAAATAATATAAATCCTTCTTTTTTATCTCCATTTTTTTTTCAACAAAATAATTCCATAACCACATTTAGCCATGTCCAGAAAACTATGAAAGTGTTTAAACACCCGAAGAGTTTTGTTCTACGTTTCAAGTTAAATCTAGATAGTTGAATAGATAGTTACTGTAGATAGTTTAGATAGTTGAATGCTGTTATCCAAGTTATGTTGTTGTTATTTTTTGTTAAGTGTTGCTGTTTGGTTTCAGTTGTTGCTGTTTGCTTTGTTACTGGAGGAAATAACAAATGGTATGTGAATAGAATATTGAAAATGTAGGTACTTTTGATATGTATACATTATATACATTTTATGTTTATTTGTCATGAATAATGACAATTTTAATGAAACTAAACTAATTTTTTATATACATTCGTAACAATACAAATACATATATAATAGGTTTGAAATCTATTTATATAAAGTAACAATATGCATAACTTTATGATTTTAATCATGATTAAAATTAAAGGGGAAAAAATCCAATAGATAAACATGCAAAAATAAGACAAACAGAAAGTACAAATTGGTAGTACATCTAACTATATTTGTAATACAGTATTACTTGTCTAAACCGGATGTGAACGAGACCAGTCTATTTGTTCGGTTTATACAGGTGTCCGGTTTATAAAGGATAGAACCTTATCACAATATGTTCACATGGAAATCATCAGAAGATTTTTTTTTATTACAGCACTAACAATTATTCTCACATATGTACATGGTAGAACACAGAATTCCATCCTACTTTTTCTGAGGTGTACATGTACGATCAATTTCTCTGTGTGTGCTACATTCAAATGAACTCTCAGAAGTTATGTGTATGTTTTATTGTTAGAATTGGTCACCCTGAAAAGTATTCACGAATACAATGTACATGTAACAAAACCGTTGAATGAAAAGTGAAAAGTTGTCACTATCTAGCCCTTAGTATACCGGTACAGGTAAATCCCCTAAGCCACCTCATGATCAGTCCCATGTTGTGAAAACATTGCTGTCGGTTTGCCCAAGTTAATTTTACAAAGAAAGATATAGTAACATTACCTAGACAGTTCCGGTTTTCAGAGTAGACAGGTTCCGGATTATGCAGGTTTTGGGTAAAATAGTTTATTAAGAAATTTGCCGGGACCAAACAAATTAATCGGTATAGACAAGTTTCCAGTTTATACAGGGTTCGGTTTAGACAAGTTATACTGTAGGACAAAGAAAAACAAATTCCAAATGAATGTGAAATGATTTGATAATAAAATAATAACATTAAATGCTCCTTGCTTTACTAATGTCAATTTTCCTTCTTTGAAATGTTTTATGTAGGGTCAAACAAGACTCAATCAAATGGGGTTGGTACTATCTCATGAGAGGAGATTGAAATTCCAAGACAGTGTGAACGAATCATCAAACAAACTACTTGTGGACCATCTTAAGAAGAATCCGTTGATCAAGATCACAGGTAAATAGTCTTTTATTTATATGTGAAGTGTATGGTCCAGGGGACAATTAAAGTTTTCTGTTAGTCTGTAGTCTACATAAAGAATAAACGTTTGACAACTTCACTAAAATAAAAAAAACTTCCTTCTCAAGATCCCAGTCAGGTAAAACCAAATACTCTTCATAGATGGCCTGAAGAGGTATCAGAAAGTGTCAGCTTGACAACTTGAAATATTTCAAGACATAGTTGACTGCTTAGGGCAATTGAACTCTTGTTAATTTAATATTATTTGCAGGTGACAACTTGGATATATACGTGAAGACATCACAGATAAACACGGAAAGGAGGAACCAAGATCTGCACTTGTTCACATCCAACATTATCTTCAGCCGTCTTGCTAGAATCGATATGGACAACAAGCCTCCACGTACTGATGTCAACAATATTGGTGCAGAATTTTTTTTTACTATCGGATGATCAGAAGGATCAGCTGTTAGATGCCTATAGAATTTTGGTGGGTCGGATAATGTGTCGTCTCCCAGCATTAACTTTCATGAAGCCCCACATCCCATCCCACATACCTCATCAGAATGCTAAAAAGATGTCAGAAAAGTCCTCAGTACTGCCATTGCCAATACAGTTCAAGAATGAATCAAAGCATGAAGACTGTCTTGGAATTATGGACAGCTATGAAAACACCCTAGTCAAGTTGTATACAGGTAAATTAGGTGATGACAGTGTACAAGACTATATTAAACATGAATCCTGTTAATTATGATATCATTTTTCTGACTGGAATTATTTCTGTATGCTTTACAGAAATAAAAGTTCACATCATATGGGCATACAGGTCAATAACCAATATCGTTATCTGAACATTTCCTTATTAAATGTGGTTTCTATTGTGTAGACTGGCAAAACAAGTGCATAATATGTATCTCTAAAAGTCTTTCCTTTAATAGTTTCATTCAATATAATGAATATATGAAAATCAATTTCAGGTTTCAGTTAAGATTTTGATTTCTTCTTACAGGAAATACAGACATTCTGAGACAAGTAAAAGTTCCTATTGGCCCGAGTTCGTTTGCAAGAATCTAAAAATCTTCGAACACTCTCAGTTAGCCCAGAACGAAGATTTGATGACCTACCTCCCATTGTGTTTGAAATGTGGCACAACAAACAAGATTTCTTAGAGGTAAAACAAATGCTTTCTTATTCAGAGAATACAAATCTGTAGATCTGTGTTTCAGCAAACGTTTAAAGTCAGTTTAAGTCTGATCAACAATTATGTTTAATTCACCGTCATTAAGAAAATCAATCATTGTAGCTAATGTATTTTCTTGTATCTCTCAGTAATGGTAATCGTGTCCCACCAACCCCCATTCTACAACCAATTAGAATATGTATCATAATCCCTCACATAATGAAATCCTCATTTTTCTATTTTTACAGAAATGCTTCAAAACACTGTACAAACCAGAAAACTCCCCAGGAACACTTCATCATTTTAAAACCATTTTACACCGCTCTGATGTGAATGGAAAAGTGAAAGGAAGATTCGAACCACACCACAATCTTCTCATCGCTGTTGGAGAAGGCCTCCTCACAGAACAGATATTGGAATTTTTCAATATGGAAGATAGACACTGTGATCCGCAGCATAGCCTTTTGGGCGACTTTGCAAAACAAAAACTTCCAGAAAAGAAGAACAATGTCAACAAAATCTTAAGGGAATTCCTTTGCCATTATGGGTATGGAAATGTAGGGGATTGTAAAGGTGCATCTCCAGTTAAACACTACAAAGTATCCAGCGTCACTGCAGACGGAAAATTCATATTACAGGAGTTCAGGATCCAGAGGATGAGCTTCAAAACTACAGCCAGAATTTATGCCACTGGGCCCTACACTTGATGGAGTTAGACGATACAGCAAAAGAAGGTGATCTTGCAAGATTGTTACTTAACTGTAGATACTAGGTACCTTTCTTTTATTCCCATTCACCATTGAGTAAATACCTGGTCGAAAACATTGATTATCTTCTCAAAACTGAATACCTGCTCTCGCCTCTTCAGCGTTGTAGAGTGCTTGAAGGCTCATTTGTGAATATACATGGAGGGGTTGGACGAAATGTTGAAAGCGATTTAGTACAAGAACAATCAAAACTCTGTGTGCCAACAAAAGTAAGGCAGCGATACGTCTTGTCACTGGGGCCGCAGATATGATTGCAGATCTTTGCGAGCAATTTGACAAAAGTGTTGGTGTAAAGTCCAAGTCTAGTAGACATTCAAAGTGTGTGTCTCCTAAAGATTTGGAAACCATTGAGAAAACCCTCAGGAAACTTCGTCCATTCAAACACACTCCAGGGAGAAAGTGTCCAGGATTTAAGAACATTAAACCATCACCCCTTCTTCCAGAAAAAAGTGCCATTAATGAAGGCAAAGATCAACACAATATTAAAAGACTTACAAGAGGACTAACCGTTCCAGCAGAAGAGTTCGATGACAATCTCATTCGGGAATTCGATGAAGAATTTCTTCCTGCAGTATAAGTCAATACCTGTGATTGACAATGCTTTAGAATTTATCTGTATTAGAACATTTATTTTCATTTCTTGAATACATGTACACTTCCAGAATTATTTAAGACTGGTGGTTCTAATAAATGAACATCTGATGGTAAATAATGTCACACTGGAATTGATTAAGAAATCATGACAAAATTGTGATGTAGATGGATGGAGATAAAGAAGGATGAAGGCATATGGAGATAGATAGACGAATGGATGATGTCATAATGTATATGTTAAAAAAACCCAGATTTGACAGTGCAAAAAGTATGCAAGACTTTCATTTCCATGTGCAGATTTTGCATCAATTGGGTCTCCCATTTTTGCATACATGTAAATATTTATAAACAATTTTCTTTTCCTTACTGTCATTATTGCTACTTGACCACATCTACTTATATAAATTTTCAAAAAGGTTAACATGTCATTGTCTTGTAATTTTTATTAGCCCACCGTCATCAGATTCAAATGGCTTTTCGTCTGTGGTCCGTCCTTCTGATAACATTTCTTGTTACCTCTATTTCTTAGAAAGGACTGAAGGGATCTTTCTCAAATTTCATATGTAGGTTTACCTAGGGCCTAATATTTAGTTGTGCATATTGTATTTTGGGACCAATCAGTCAACAAAATGGCCGCCAGGCCACCATCTTGGATTTTGAGTTAAAGTTTGTTACAGCTATTTCTCAGAAAGTACTGAAGGGATCTTTCTCAAATTTCATATGTAGGTTCACCTAGGGCCCTAGTTGTGCATATTGTATTTTGGGACCAATCAGTCAACAAGATGGCCGCCAGGCCACCATCTTGGATTTTGATAGTTAATGTTTGTTATATATCTTAGAAAGTACGTATACTGAAATGATCTTTCTCAAATTTTATATGTAAAAATATGAAGTTAACTTTGAAAAGCAGAGAAAAGATCCCTCTTTCCATTGTGAGACTTAGATCATTCATTGGTGGGTGCCAAGATCCCTCTGGGATCTCTTGTTGAAAACTTACCTAACTGTACCTAATGCACAACACCGGTTGACATTTAGTGTCATTATAAATGCATGGTGATCATAATAAGAACAACTTGTAAAACTAATATGTTGGAAGTATTTTTTTTATATTATGTAATGACATTCCAGTACTGAAAATGTAGTTACCAATTTCTGAAACATCAACTGTGCCACTCTTTCCTTGAATTTACTTATACAAGGTAATTACTTCCTGTACTATGATCTACAGCAAGAACAAATTTAAATTTCAAAATTTTTCATATAGTTCAGCAATCTCTTTTTTTTAAAGTCCATCCTTTCTGGTAATCAATTTTCACATAGGTGTGACTGTCAATGAAATGAAGTCTGTAATCATCAGAACACCTGTACATTCATAAGTTGATCATTATAGAATTAATATTGATTACCAGGGAAATATTGTTCTACTGTAAAACTGTAGTAATTTATAAAGATCTTTGGCATTTCAGAGATACAAGAAATGGAATATGTAATACATATATGTGAATGCTTTATTAATGTAATCCTATTAAAGGAACACATGAAAAGATATATGGTTTAGTTTGATTTTTCCCGGGAGTGAGATTTACAGTTAGAACAACATTCTGTAGCAGTAATCGACTGATCCTTCTCAAATCCAAAAACATTTAAGATTGCATTTCTTAAACATGTTGTGTCATTCTTGCAGTAAACGATAATATCTTCAGTGATTCCTGGAAGATTCTTGGCGATGTCATGATTATTGAAATACAAAACAGCCCTTGCAGGTTGACCCTGGCGCCCTGCACGCCCAATCTCTTGCATATACTGTGAAATGTTCCTTGGTGGGCAAGAATGAATAACTTGTGTCACATTCCTGGGTCAAATCCCATCCCTGCTATGGTCGTTGTTAATACCAATCGTATTCTATGATTTTCAACTTTCAACTCATTTATTGTTCCCGAAATCACGTAGTCATCTTGACCGGAGCATATTGCACTGTACAATGCATCATCTATAGACTTTGTTCCAAATAAACCGTGGAGATGCATTAAGACTTCACTCATATAAAACACAGGGAGAAACATGAGTGTCACAGGAAAATCCTCCTTTTTATCAAAGAGTTCTTGGCAAATTGGATATACAATTTTCTCATACTCTCCCAGCCTATCTTCACTTGATTCCTTCCTGCATTTTTCAAAGAAAATGTTCCTCTTGTCTGGGCTATGTTCAATCAATTTACAGTTCTTCAGATGGAGTAAAGCTGGAATCTCCTTCTTCTGCTTAACAGTCAAGGTCCCACTTAATGCTATGAATGACACTGAAGGAAAGAACACTTTCAAACTTGACATCTTTCCAAAGGCAGTCCGAAATTCTTCACCCCTGCGAATGATAATGTACAGATAAATGCAAAGTTCTTAAATAAGATTCTCCTGTGTATATATTTTTATACACCTGAGGTCATATTTTCTTAATCTGTCCTTCAATGTCCCCTTTTTCAATTTCTATATATTTTTTTTCTTCTTTTTAGAAACGCAATAAACTCATTTCAGTGATCTATATGTTGCAGTTACAATTGCTAGATTTGCCATAAAAATGTTTATTTTATGGTTCCCTCTCCAAGGGGACTGATGAACATGACAAAAGAATATTTCTAACCTCAGGTGACACGTTGTTATGTGTGAAATGTTTATTCCAATATTAATTTTACCTGTATTGAATTTGTCCACAAGAGATTACAGTGATAGAGATTGATATTATCCGACTCCCATGGACTGATAGGTGGTGGCGAACAGGGTCAAATTACACCTGAAATTCTTCAGAACTTAGATTTCCGCTGCGGCCCAGTTTTTCATTTCAGTTGAAAAAGCTAAATTGTGGTGACATTCACTACACATGGTCCTCTTATAAAATCAAGTAACATAAAAAACAGTTTTGAGTGAAAGACTTACCCTGGTATCATCCAGTTGGGCTTTAAGTTAGTTTCAACAACCATAAAGTATATAAAATGATCTAACACTAACCATTTCTGGATAATGTGGCATTCATCAATGACAACAGCTTTGACATTATGGGTAAATCTCTCGTTGGACAGTAATCCTTTCCCTTCAGTAGTATTGAGAAGAGCCTCTGGATGACACAGAATAATTGAATATTCCCCGTTGATCACAGTTGTAAGAGGGACATCACATTTAACATCATACTTTTCAAGATCAACATCATCTAGTGTATCCGTAGTTTCATCAACTTTAGTTTTTATGTCCAGTTTGCAAGCTGAAATTCCACGCTTTTTCATCGATTCCAATTGGTCTTTTTGAATGAAATTCAGTGGTGAAACAACGACAATGATAGGGTTTGAACATGTGGTGTCAATGAATAGTTTTGGCATTAGGTGAAAGATTATACTTTTACCATAACCAACAGGTAAATTAACCAGTAAGTCGCACCTTTCATTACATAAACACTCTAGTGCCTCACTTTGTTTTTCTTTTAAAACCAGGCCAGGTTCATAATCACTTACTATTTTGTTCAGAATATCTTTGGTGGCCATCTCGCTGAACTCACAATCATATATATATATATACGTTTTAGGTGAAATAAACGGTTATCTCGCAGCTTCGGTGACTGGTGGGTGACGAACGAAAAGTACAACACGTGTACATCAGCGACAACTCGAGCCAAGAATGTTTACAAACAAGACTATTTACTCACAAATACTCCTCCGCAATGTAATCCATACTAATAATAATTTTCTAAATTGATATGAATACTTCTCAAAGTAAATTATTATCAAATGAAGGTAACTGACACAAGAGGAAATTTATACATTGCAAAAAAAATTATTACATGCCACATATACGTTTTTCAAGAATCTTGAAATGGCGCGAGCCGTTTACAGAGGTAATGAAGGGTAACCGCAATGCACTCTGGAGAGATTGATTATTTCCGTGTACGTAGTCATCTCGCCCAAAGAGCACAATAAA
>NW_027188187.1:0-36975 GCF_041381155.1 Argopecten irradians
GATCAGCTAGGAGCGGTCTATGACAAATACCTAGACGAGGTGAAAGGATTTATGAAATATTTAACTTGTATTAATACCTCCTCCAGTAATAGTGAGAAAGTTTCGCAAGAGATGATACATATCAAAATCTATAGAAAGGTAACAGATGTGCATAACGAGATGGTGGAGATTCTTAAGCAGCCAGAAACAGATATCGAAGAAAACAAAGAGCAGAAACAAGAAGTGAAAAAGAACTCTCAAACCAAAAGTCATTCATCAGTGAGCAGTTCTAGTAGTCGCAGGAGTTCGCTATTAGCACTTCAACGTGCAAAGTTAGAAGCAGCTAAAACTAGTTTGACATTTACACGCCAAGAAGTTGAGATGCAGAAACACCAGGCCAAGATGGATGCTGAAATTCTTCGACAGAGAGCTCAGTATGAATCTGACCTCCAGTATCTAAAATCACAACGAGCAGCAGCCGTAGCTCAAGCCGAACTTGAGGCCATGTATGAGGAGTTATGGTGAAGGCGACATAGGACTGAGATCCAGCAACTCTAATTACATTTCGATGGACGATAGTTAGGAGCTATGACAGCGCGGTTATCAATGCGCAGGCACAGACTGAGAGCCGCATGGACCTCCTGGTAGTGGAATAAACATATACAGGCTACTTTTGCATCGATAGATGTACAAGGTCACAGATTCTGCCTTTGAAGGAGGTAGGTGTCCGATGTACTGAGTCTTCCATGTGATGGAGACAAAATGTCTGAGTGTAGGACGATTAATGACAATACGACAACAGAATGATCCTAATGCCACCTTAGTTTTTACCCAGATCAGCGGACTTTGAGAGATCCTTATGGTCTGATTTCGACACTAAGTACAGTGGTTACGTAAGGACTTGCTCTCTCAGTGACAGAGACTGTACCTCACCTTTGACGAGACAAAACCGTGAAAACATTTTTCTCAATGTGGTAAGTCTAGTTTTCCAGATCTCTGTAACCAAAGAACTCTCAGCGTGACAGCTAATGAGGAATTCGACCTGCTTTTCAAGTGGTTGGGACCGGAGTCCAAGAAGCACGCTTTGAGCATAAGAGCGTCATCCACGAGCGATATGGATGTCCGGAAATGGTAGAGGCCTCATTAAAAAGGAAACTAGAGAAGTTTCCAGGTTGGGTTCAAAGGATAATGCCAAATTATACGAATTGGCAGACATTCTTTCAGAAGTGGGAGCCATGATGGAAGATCCCATTTATGGCTCATTATTAGGCTATTACAAACACCTCTTCAGACGTTCTGCCCCCATTGTGGGTAAATTGCCTCTCCATATCCAAGGGAAATGGACAGTCAGAGCTGCAAGGTATAAGAAGGAGAAGAGTGTAGCCTTTCCTCCATTCTCGGAATCTGTGGTGTTCATAAAGGAAATGAGCTCTATGCTTAATGACCCGGCCTTGTATATAAAGATACGTTGACCACTCGAACAAGCAATGAACCGCGTTCCAAGGACAGAGTTCGGTCAAATATTCAGGTGAATAAAAACTCAGGTGTCGTCTAACGAGAACTCTAACAAACAACCCAAGAAACAGTGTTTGATACACAACACATCTAAACCACGACATAAATCAGTGCAGGGCATTCCGTCTCTAAATCCTTGTCGGAACGGAGACGTATATTAAGCGAACACCGCTTATGTTTTCGATGTTGTGACACAGATGCTCATATATACAAAAACTGTTCAGTCTCTGTAAAATGCGCAGAATGCAGCAGCAGTCAGCACCCTACGGCGCTCCATCCCAGGGATGGACATTCTACATCCGGAGAATCGAAATGGTCATAAGCCAGACAAAAACAACAATAATTCTACAAGTCCGAACGGTGGGTGAGATAACGACTAGTCAGAACGGGCGGGGAGAATGAAGGCGTTGTGAGTAAATGTACGCGCGTGTGTGGAGGAACGTTTACAGGCAGATCTTGTTCAAAAACAATACTTGTTCGAGTTCATAGGACTAACTCACCAGAGCAAGCTACCTACATGTATGCCATAATCGACGATCAAAGTAATCGGACATTGTGCAAGCCTGGTTTCTTCAATATCATGGATGTCTCAGGAGAGACAGTTGAAACAATATACTCTGGTATCCTGTGCAGGGGACTTGCCGACACAGGGTCGGCGCGCACATGGATTCTCAGTTTCCTCTCTGAACGGCCAGTTTACCTTACCCTTACCTGACATACTGGAGTGTGATCAGATACCCAACAACCGTACAGAGATTTCCTACTCCAGAGATCACCAACTATCACAGTCATTTGAAGGACGTCAAGTTGCCTCCGTTACGGTCTAATTCTGAAATTCTACTGTTGATTGGGGCGCGACGTGCAGAGGGCTCATCACATCTGTGAGCAGATTATTGGTCCACCCAAATTCACCATTTGCCCAGAGGCTAAACCTTGGTTGGGTGGTTGTAGGGAATGTATGTCTGGGAACTACTCATCCTCCGAACCCATCAGAGGTCTCTGTTCTCAAGACAAGGATACTTGGAGATGGTCGACCTACATTGTTTGATCCATGTGACAATCAGTTTAATGTGAAAGGTGTTTGCGAGGAACCAATCATTGGACAAGGAGTATTCAAGCAGACTCATGATGACAACAAAGTTGGCTTGTCTGTAGAAGACAGAGCATTTCTGGATCTCATGGACAAAGAATTTTGTACGAGACACTAGTGGTAAATGGACTGCAACCGTTGCCTTTTCGCAAACCTCGTCCTAGACTACCTAATAATAGGCACCAAGCCCTTAAACGAGCTCAGCTTCTCGATGTCTCTCTTCAAAGGAATTCCGTTAAGCGCGAACACCTTGTCACCTTTATGAAAGGAATCTTAGACAACGGGCACGCGGAAGTGGCCCCTCCACTTAAGGAGTTGTGAGTAAACTTGAGGAGTGCTGGTATTTGCCTCTTTTCGGCGTTTATCATCCTAAGAAACCAAATAAGATCCGAGTAGCACCGCGTCATGGTCATACAATTCCACGTCTGGAATTATGTACCGCAGTCTTAGCCGTGGAAATAGCAGAAATTGTCACAGAAGAGCTATCCTTTCCCCGAGAACATGTGTTTTTCCACACCGATAGTAAAGTTGTACTGGGCTACGTAACTAACACAACTCGACGGTTTTATATCTATGTGGCCAACAGAGTCTGCAGGATCCTGGAATTTTCTAGACCAGACCATTGGTTCTACATCTCTACCGATAATAACCCTGCAGATGTCGGCACTCGATACATCGATCCAGCTCGCTAAGAGGAGAGCATGTGGATTCAAGGACCTAAACCAAACATATCCCCAACTGAATCCTTAATTTTCCCTTTGGTTACCCCAGAGGAGGATACTGAAGTTCGACCTGAGGTTGTTCACGTGGCTAAAACGGACATAACGAACAGTGAGAAACCTCATAATTGGTCAGAGCGATTTGAGAAGTTCTCAAGTTGGAAAAGGCTGTTGTTGTCAATATCTTTGATAAAACACTTAGCTGAGTCTTTCAAGTCAAATCACGGCAAGTGCATAGGATGGCACAAGTGTGACATTTATCGGTCAGTTGAAAACTGTGCTTCTGCAGAAGCATTTATTATCAGAGAATTACAAAGGGAATTCTATGGGGACACTAGGAAATGTCCAAAGGAACTTTCACCCTACTTGGACGAAAACGGCATGATACGTGTTGGAGGAAGGCTACAGAACTCAGATTTACCGAGACACGAAGTGAACCCTATCTTAGTACCCGGCCAACATTACGTCGCGATGCTGTTGACTAGACACTTCCATAAACGCTGTTCAACATCAGGTAGACACCTGACAGAAGGGGCGATAAGGGCCGCAGGCTTTTGGATCACTGGGGTCAAGAGAGACTGGTTTCTTTCGTCATTCATCACTGTGTGAAGTGTCGGAAACTTCGAGGAAAGCATTCCCAACAGAAGATGGCTGATCTACCAGTGGATCGTGTTACGCCAAGCCCGCATTTACATTCGTTGGTGTCGATGTTTTTGGACCTTGGACCATTGTCACACGCAGGACAAGAGGCGGTTCAGCTTCAAGTAAACGCTGGGCAGTGCTCTTCACGTGTCTGTCATCTAGGGCGGTTCATATTGAGTTACTGGAAGAAATGAGCTCATCATCGTTTATAAACTCTGTGAGAAGATTCTACGCCATTAGAGGAAAAGTTGCAGAGTTCCGTTCTGATAGGGGAACCAATTTTGTTGGGGCAATCTCGGACCTTGACGCTACAGCAATCTTCATAGAAGACCTAAACATCAAGGAATTTCTCCGTGAATCTGGTACCATCTGGAAATTTAATCCTCCCCACGCCTCACACTTTGGAGGCTCCTGGGAAAGGATGATTGGCGTTGCACGACGCATACTAGACTCCATGTTCCTCAACAACAATCGTAACCTCACGCACGAAGTCTTGTCGACATTTATGGCAGAAGTAACAGCGATCATCAACGCGCGACCATTGATTCCTGTTTCAACAGATGTAGATGAACCATTAATCTTATCTCCAGCAACCCTTTTGACACAGAAAACAGGAAGTCGGATCGAGTCGTTTGAATATTTTAACCAGAAAGACATGCTTAGATCACAGTGGAAGCATGTGCAGGTGCTCGCTGAGCAGTTCTGGAGTCGATGGCGAAAGGAGTTTCTACCTGTGTTACAGGCCAGGAGGAAGTGGAATCACGAGTCTCGCAACCTTGAGGAGGGAGACGTTGTTCTCATGAAGGATGAACAAACAGCGCGCAAACGATTGGCCTCTTGGTGTAATCACGCGTACCTTTCCTAGTGAAGATGGACTTGTTAGGAAAGTTGAGATTCAGATATCGCGAGAAGGAAAGAAGTCAACATTCGTCCGTCCAGTTACTCAGGTTGTTGTCATTTGTTCCAAGGAGACATAGACTGTCAGCTGTGGTCAAGTGATAAACTATGTTGTGTATAATTGATGTCTAAGTGTGTAACAGTTTAGTTCATGAACATCATGTTGAAACCTTTGCAAAATTTACTGTTAAGAGCTGGAATTATTTTGTTTATAAATATGTTACTCTTAAGTTGATTAGAGATAAAGTTAGTGATATTATTAATATCAGACGGGGAGTGTGATGGAACCAGGAGTTCTCTCCCTTTGATTGATAACTTAATAATCAAGGTATGGTATTAGAGTTACCTGCCCCTGTCTGTATGTCATTTCCGCCCAAGGAAAGCATGGTCTCGAGAGAGAGAGATAAAACTGCAAAAATGTAGCAACTATGTGGCCCCACACGTTGTAAGTGTATAGTTTAATGTTAAATGCATTAATTATTTCATGTGTGACAATTTAAAATTGTGATGAAGCTATGTGCGTACCATGTATTTGGTATTTTTTGTATAAATGCACATGAAGCGATGTTTTGATTTCACCGGAAATCGTGCAGTTTGTCAATTTGATTCTCTGACATGTTTTTGAGTGATGTCGTTTTATTATTGCTGTTTATAAAGCAATACCTATCAGTCTTTACGATATTATTTTGTATCTTAGTGGTAGATAGCCATGTATAACATGTATGCCCTAGCTAAATGTAAATTACTAGTGCACATGGTTTAATCATTGTTAGTCGGTATGCAAAATAGAAAACCTCGTATAGGCAATGGTCGATGTATGCAGGTTTTCGATGTAGACAGGTTGTCGTTGTATGCAGGTTGTCGTTGTAGAGAGGTTAATCATGTGAATTACAGTTTTCTTTTATTTTCATTTGTCAAATCATAATATTAAAGGATTGAATTGTTATATCCTATAATGATAAGGAAATCCCATCTTGATACTCAGAGATAGTATACCAAATGTCAAATTATTAAATACCTGTATCTGCATATTTACTGTAGAGTTAACAAGTACACTTTTAATATTTCTCTTGAAATATTACATTGACTAATTCATTGTGTAAGTGTGATCTAGTCCAGAATAGTGTTTATTTGTGCAATAGTTATTACAACTTTATTAGGTGTTTGTGAAATTAGCACTTATGTAATAAGTTTAATCCTTAGGATTAATATTTGTATCTGTAAGAGTGAATGACTACAGAAGTTAGAGATCATTAAGTAACAATATTTACTTGTTTGTATTTCAGGTTTTACTATACTCCACTATAAGCTACTATACACCACTTTATGTGGATCTGTAATAAAGGTTGGAAACAGTTCAAGGAACTTTCTGTTTTTTTGAGACAGAACAGTAAAACAACGTGTATCAGCTGCACAGTACATGATGTCTACATCCAGGGATCAGGATCCCAGCAAATTGTTTGAGCAAGGAGGGTATCTTGCGCCCATGCAGGAGTATGGGTCACAACTGCAGGTTCCCGACAACGCCCATGCACTACTCCAACAGAGATGGAAAGGTCCCATCGGAAGAAAAACCTCACAGGAGGTGGGGAGGAACTGTATGAGGCCACGGTAGAGACAAGTACCCGCCAAACTTATCAAACTCCGAAAAAAGGTAGAGGATACTATCGAAGAGTTTAACTCGGCCAAGCACGAAAGAGACTTAGTGATAAAACTAAAGGATCAGCTAGGAGCGGTCTATGACAAATACCTAGACGAGGTGAAAGGATTTATGAAATATTTAACTTGTATTAATACCTCCTCCAGTAATAGTGAGAAAGTTTCGCAAGAGATGATACATATCAAAATCTATAGAAAGGTAACAGATGTGCATAACGAGATGGTGGAGATTCTTAAGCAGCCAGAAACAGATATCGAAGAAAACAAAGAGCAGAAACAAGAAGTGAAAAAGAACTCTCAAACCAAAAGTCATTCATCAGTGAGCAGTTCTAGTAGTCGCAGGAGTTCGCTATTAGCACTTCAACGTGCAAAGTTAGAAGCAGCTAAAACTAGTTTGACATTTACACGCCAAGAAGTTGAGATGCAGAAAAACCAGGCCAAGATGGATGCTGAAATTCTTCGACAGAGAGCTCATTATGAATCTGACCTCCAATATCTAAAATCACAACGAGCAGCAGCCGTAGCTCAAGCCGAACTTGAGGCCATGTATGAGGAGTATGGTGAAGGCGACATAGACAGAGGACCACAAACTCTCATTACCTTCGATGGACAGTAAGGAGCTTACAGCGCAGTTTATCAATGCGCAGGCACAGACTGAGAGCCATGGACCTCCTAGATTGGAAAACAACACCCTTGCACCGATAAATACAGGTCAAGATTCTGCCTTTGAAGGAGGTAGGTGTCCAGTACATGAGTCTTCCATTGATGGAGGAGAAAAAGTCTGATAGGACGATTAATGACAATAGACAACAGATGGATCCTAATGCACCTAGTTTTTACCCAGAACGACTAGGTTATTCTGATTTCACTAAGTACCTGTTTACGTAAGGACTTGCTCCTGCAGAGACTTACCACCTTTGACGACAAACCTGAAACATTTTCAATGTGGAAGGCTAGTTTCCAGTCTGTAACCAAAGAACTCAGCGTGACAGCTAATGAGGAATTCGACCTGCTTTTCAAGTGGTTGGGACCGGAGTCCAAGAAGCACGCTTTGAGCATAAGAGCGTCTCCATGAGCGATATGGATGTCCGGAAATGGTAGAGGCCTCATTAAAAAGGAAACTAGAGAAGTTTCCAAGGTTGGGTTCAAAGGATAATGCCAAATTATACGAATTGGCAGACATTCTTTCAGAAGTGGGAGCCATGATGGAAGATCCCATTTATGGCTCATTATTAGGCTATTACAACACCTCTTCAGACGTTCTCCCCATTGTGGGTAAATTGCCTCTCCATATCCAAGGGAAATGGACAGTCAGAGCTGCAAGGTATAAGAAGGAGAAGAGTGTAGCCTTTCCTCCATTCTCGGAATCTGTGGTGTTCATAAAGGAAATGAGCTCTATGCTTAATGACCCCGGCCTTGTATATAAAGATACGTTGACCACTCGAACAAGCAATGAACCGCGTTCCAAGGACAGAGTTCGGTCAAATATTCAGGTGAATAAAACTCAGGTGTCGTCTAACGAGAACTCTAACAAACAACCCAAGAAACAGTGTTTGATACACAACACATCTAACCACGACATAAATCAGTGCAGGGCATTCCGTCTTAAATCCTTGTCGGAACGGAGACGTATATTAAGCGAACACCGCTTATGTTTTCGATGTTGTGACACAGATGCTCATATATACAAAAACTGTTCAGTCTCTGTAAAATGCGCAGAATGCAGCAGCAGTCAGCACCCTACGGCGCTCCATCCCAGGGATGGACATTCTACATCCGGAAATCGAAATGGTCATAAGCCAGACAAAAACAACAATAATTCTACAAGTCCGAACGGTGGGGAGATAACGACTAGTCAGAACGGCGGGGAGAATGAAGGCGTTGTGAGTAAATGTACGCGCGTGTGTGTGGAGGAACGTTTACAGGCAGATCTTGTTCAAAAACAATACTTGTTCGAGTTCATAGGACTAACTCACCAGAGCAAGCTACCTACATGTATGCCATAATCGACGATCAAAGTAATCGGACATTGTGCAAGCCTGGTTTCTTCAATATCATGGATGTCTCAGGAGAGACAGTTGAACAATATACTCTGGTATCCTGTGCAGGGGACTTGCCGACACAGGGTCGGCGCGCACATGGATTCTCAGTTTCCTCTCTGAACGGCCAGTTTACCTTACCCTTACCTGACATACTGGAGTGTGATCAGATACCCAACAACCGTACAGAGATTCCTACTCCAGAGATCACCAACTATCACAGTCATTTGAAGGACGTCAAGTTGCCTCCGTTACGGTCTAATTCTGAAATTCTACTGTTGATTGGGCGCGACGTGCCAGAGGCTCATCACATCTGTGAGCAGATTATTGGTCCACCCAATTCACCATTTGCCCAGAGGCTAAACCTTGATTGGGTGGTTGTAGGGAATGTATGTCTGGGAACTACTCATCCTCCGAACCCATCATAGGTCTCTGTTCTCAAGACAAGGATACTTGGAGATGGTCGACCTACATTGTTTGATCCATGTGACAATCAGTTTAATGGTGAAAGGTGTTTGCGAGGAACCAATCATTGGACAAGGAGTATTCAAGCAGACTCATGATGACAACAAAGTTGGCTTGTCTGTAGAAGACAGAGCATTTCTGGATCTCATGGACAAAGAATTTGTACGAGACACTAGTGGTAAATGGACTGCACCGTTGCCTTTTCGCAAACCTCGTCCTAGACTACCTAATAATAGGCACCAAGCCCTTAAACGAGCTCAGCTTCTCGATGTCTCTCTTCAAAGGAATTCCGTTAAGCGCGAACACCTTGTCACCTTTATGAAAGGAATCTTAGACAACGGGCACGCGGAAGTGGCCCCTCCACTTAAGGAGTTGTGAGTAAACTTGAGGAGTGCTGGTATTTGCCTCTTTTCGGCGTTTATCATCCTAAGAAACCAAATAAGATCCGAGTAGCACCGCGTCATGGTCATACAATTCCACGTCTGGAATTATGTACCGCAGTCTTAGCCGTGGAAATAGCAGAAATTGTCACAGAAGAGCTATCCTTTCCCCGAGAACATGTGTTTTTCCACACCGATAGTAAAGTTGTACTGGGCTACGTAACTAACACAACTCGACGGTTTTATATCTATGTGGCCAACAGAGTCTGCAGGATCCTGGAATTTTCTAGACCAGACCATTGGTTCTACATCTCTACCGAGAATAACCCTGCAGATGTCGGCACTCGATACATCGATCCAGCTCGCTAAGAGGAGAGCATGTGGATTCAAGGACCTAAACCAAACATATCCCCAACTGAATCCTTAATTTTCCCTTTGGTTACCCCAGAGGAGGATACTGAAGTTCGACCTGAGGTTGTTCACGTGGCTAAAAACGGACATAACGAACAGTGAGAAACCTCATAATTGGTCAGAGCGATTTGAGAAGTTCTCAAGTTGGAAAAGGCTGTTGTTGTCAATATCTTTGATAAAACACTTAGCTGAGTCTTTCAAGTCAAATCACGGCAAGTGCATAGGATGGCACAAGTGTGACATTTATCGGTCAGTTAAAAACTGTGCTTCTGCAGAAGCATTTATTATCAGAGAATTACAAAGGGAATTCTATGGGGACACTAGGAAATGTCCAAAGGAACTTTCACCCTACTTGGACGAAAACGGCATGATACGTGTTGGAGGAAGGCTACAGAACTCAGATTTACCGAGACACGAAGTGAACCCTATCTTAGTACCCGGCCAACATTACGTCGCGATGCTGTTGACTAGACACTTCCATAACGCTGTTCAACATCAGGGTAGACACCTGACAGAAGGGGCGATAAGGGCCGCAGGCTTTTGGATCACTGGGGTCAAGAGACTGGTTTCTTTCGTCATTCATCACTGTGTGAAGTGTCGGAAACTTCGAGGAAAGCATTCCCAACAGAAGATGGCTGATCTACCAGTGGATCGTGTTACGCCAAGCCCGCCATTTACATTCGTTGGTGTCGATGTTTTTGGACCTTGGACCATTGTCACACGCAGGACAAGAGGCGGTTCAGCTTCAAGTAAACGCTGGGCAGTGCTCTTCACGTGTCTGTCATCTAGGGCGGTTCATATTGAGTTACTGGAAGAAATGAGCTCATCATCGTTTATAAAACTCTGTGAGAAGATTCTACGCCATTAGAGGAAAAGTTGCAGAGTTCCGTTCTGATAGGGGAACCAATTTTGTTGGGGCAATCTCGGACCTTGACGCTACAGCAATCTTCATAGAAGACCTAAACATCAAGGAATTTCTCCGTGAATCTGGTACCATCTGGAAATTTAATCCTCCCCACGCCTCACACTTTGGAGGCTCCTGGGAAAGGATGATTGGCGTTGCACGACGCATACTAGACTCCATGTTCCTCAACAACAATCGTAACCTCACGCACGAAGTCTTGTCGACATTTATGGCAGAAGTAACAGCGATCATCAACGCGCGACCATTGATTCCTGTTTCAACAGATGTAGATGAACCATTAATCTTATCTCCAGCAACCCTTTTGACACAGAAAACAGGAAGTCGGATCGAGTCGTTTGAATATTTTAACCAGAAAGACATGCTTAGATCACAGTGGAAGCATGTGCAGGTGCTCGCTGAGCAGTTCTGGAGTCGATGGCGAAAGGAGTTTCTACCTGTGTTACAGGCCAGGAGGAAGTGGAATCACGAGTCTCGCAACCTTGAGGAGGGAGACGTTGTTCTCATGAAGGATGAACAAAACAGCGCGCAACGATTGGCCTCTTGGTGTAATCACGCGTACCTTTCCTAGTGAAGATGGACTTGTTAGGAAAGTTGAGATTCAGATATCGCGAGAAGGAAAGAAGTCAACATTCGTCCGTCCAGTTACTCAGGTTGTTGTCATTTGTTCCAAGGAGACATAGACTGTCAGCTGTGGTCAAGTGATAAACTATGTTGTGTATAATTGATGTCTAAGTGTGTAACAGTTTAGTTCATGAACATCATGTTGAAACCTTTGCAAAATTTACTGTTAAGAGCTGGAATTATTTTGTTTATAAATATGTTACTCTTAAGTTGATTAGAGATAAAGTTAGTGATATTATTAATATCAGACGGGGAGTGTGATGGAACCAGGAGTTCTCTCCCTTTGATTGATAACTTAATAATGCCCCTGTCTGTATGTCATTTCCGCCCAAGGAAAGGATGGTCTCGAGAGAGATAAAACTGCAAAAATGTAGCAACTATGTGGCCCCACACGTTGTAAGTGTATAGTTTAATGTTAAATGCATTAATTATTTCATGTGTGACAATTTAAAATTGTGATGAAGCTATGTGCGTACCATGTATTTGGTATTTTTTGTATAAATGCACATGAAGCGATGTTTTGATTTCACCGGAAATCGTGCAGTTTGTCAATTTGATTCTCTGACATGTTTTTGAGTGATGTCGTTTTATTATTGCTGTTTATAAAGCAATACCTATCAGTCTTTACGATATTATTTTGTATCTTAGTGGTATATAGCCATGTATAACATGTATGCCCTAGCTAAATGTAAATTACTAGTGCACATGGTTTAATCATTGTTAGTCGGTATGCAAAAATAGAAAACCTCGTATAGGCAATGGTCGATGTATGCAGGTTTTCGATGTAGACAGGTTGTCGTTGTATGCAGGTTGTCGTTGTAGAGAGGTTAATCATGTGAATTACAGTTTTCTTTTATTTTCATTTGTCAAATCATAATATTAAAGGATTGAATTGTTATATCCTATAATGATAAGGAAATCCCATCTTGATACTCAGAGATAGTATGTACCAAATGTCAAGTTATTAAATACCTGTTTCTGCATATTTACTGTAGAGTTAACAAGTACACTTTTAATATTTCTCTTGAAATATTACATTGACTAATTCATTGTGTAAGTGTGATCTAGTCCAGAATAGTGTTTATTTGTGCAATAGTTATTACAACTTTATTAGGTGTTTGTGAAATTAGCACTTATGTAATAAGTTTAATCCTTAGGATTAATATTTGTATCTGTAAGAGTGAATGACTACAGAAGTTAGAGATCATTAAGTAACAATATTTACTTGTTTGTATTTCAGGTTTTACTATACTCCACTATAAGCCACTATACACCACTTTATGTGGATCTGTAATAAAGGTTGGAAACAGTTCAAGGAACTTTCTGTTTTTTTGAGACAGAACCAGTAAAACAACGTCTATCAGCTGCACAGTACATGATGTCTACATCCAGGGATCAGGATCCCAGCAAATTGTTTGAGCAAGGAGGGTATCTTGCGCCCATGCAGGAGTATGGGTCACAACTGCAGGTTCCCGACAACGCCCATGTTACTCCGACAGAGATGGAAAGGTCCCATCGGAAGAAAAACCTCACAGGAGGTGGGGAGGAACTGTATGAGGCCACGGTAGAGACAAGTACCGCCAAACTTATCAAACTCCGAAAAAAGGTAGAGGATACTATCGAAGAGTTTAACTCGGCCAAGCACGAAAGAGACTTAGTGATAAAACTAAAGGATCAGCTAGGAGCGGTCTATGACAAATACCTAGACGAGGTGAAAGGATTTATGAAATATTTAACTTGTATTAATACCTCCTCCAGTAATAGTGAGAAAGTTTCGCAAGAGATGATACATATCAAAATCTATAGAAAGGTAACAGATGTGCATAACGAGATGGTGGAGATTCTTAAGCAGCCAGAAACAGATATCGAAGAAAACAAAGAGCAGAAACAAGAAGTGAAAAAGAACTCTCAAACCAAAAGTCATTCATCAGTGAGCAGTTCTAGTAGTCGCAGGAGTTCGCTATTAGCACTTCAACGTGCAAAGTTAGAAGCAGCTAAAACTAGTTTGACATTTACACGCCAAGAAGTTGAGATGCAGAAAAACCAGGCCAAGATGGATGCTGAAATTCTTCGACAGAGAGCTCAGTATGAATCTGACCTCCAATATCTAAAATCACAACGAGCAGCAGCCGTAGCTCAAGCCGAACTTGAGGCCATGTATGAGGAGTATGGTGAAGGCGACATAGACAGAGGACCACAACTCTCATTACCTTCGATGGACAGTAAGGAGCTTACAGCGCAGTTTATCAATGCGCAGGCACAGACTGAGAGCCATGGACCTCCTAGATTGGAAAACAACACCCTTGCACCGATAAATACAGGTCAAGATTCTGCCTTTGAAGGAGGTAGGTGTCCAGTACATGAGTCTTCCATTGATGGAGAAAAAGTCTGATAGGACGATTAATGACAATAGACAACAGATGGATCCTAATGCACCTAGTTTTTACCCAGAACGACTAGGTTATTCTGATTTCACTAAGTACCTGTTACGTAAGGACTTGCTCCTGCAGAGACTTACCACCTTTGACGACAAACCTGAAACATTTTCAATGTGGAAGGCTAGTTTCCAGTCTGTAACCAAAGAACTCAGCGTGACAGCTAATGAGGAATTCGACCTGCTTTTCAAGTGGTTGGGACCGGAGTCCAAGAAGCACGCTTTGAGCATAAGAGCGTCTCCACGAGCGATATGGATGTCCGGAAATGGTAGAGGCCTCATTAAAAAGGAAACTAGAGAAGTTTCCAAGGTTGGGTTCAAAGGATAATGCCAAATTATACGAATTGGCAGACATTCTTTCAGAAGTGGGAGCCATGATGGAAGATCCCATTTATGGCTCATTATTAGGCTATTACAACACCTCTTCAGACGTTTCTCCCCATTGTGGGTAAATTGCCTCTCCATATCCAAGGGAAATGGACAGTCAGAGCTGCAAGGTATAAGAAGGAGAAGAGTGTAGCCTTTCCTCCATTCTCGGAATCTGTGGTGTTCATAAAGGAAATGAGCTCTATGCTTAATGACCCCGGCCTTGTATATAAAGATACGTTGACCACTCGAACAAGCAATGAACCGCGTTCCAAGGACAGAGTTCGGTCAAATATTCAGGTGAATAAAACTCAGGTGTCGTCTAACGAGAACTCTAACAAACAACCCAAGAAACAGTGTTTGATACACAACACATCTAACCACGACATAAATCAGTGCAGGGCATTCCGTCTTAAATCCTTGTCGGAACGGAGACGTATATTAAGCGAACACCGCTTATGTTTTCGATGTTGTGACACAGATGCTCATATATACAAAAACTGTTCAGTCTCTGTAAAATGCGCAGAATGCAGCAGCAGTCAGCACCCTACGGCGCTCCATCCCAGGGATGGACATTCTACATCCGGAAATCGAAATGGTCATAAGCCAGACAAAAAACAACAATAATTCTACAAGTCCGAACGGTGGGGAGATAACGACTAGTCAGAACGGCGGGGAGAATGAAGGCGTTGTGAGTAAATGTACGCGCGTGTGTGGAGGAACGTTTACAGGCAGATCTTGTTCAAAAACAATACTTGTTCGAGTTCATAGGACTAACTCACCAGAGCAAGCTACCTACATGTATGCCATAATCGACGATCAAAGTAATCGGACATTGTACAAGCCTGGTTTCTTCAATATCATGGATGTCTCAGGAGAGACAGTTGAACAATATACTCTGGTATCCTGTGCAGGGGACTTGCCGACACAGGGTCGGCGCGCACATGGATTCTCAGTTTCCTCTCTGAACGGCCAGTTTACCTTACCCTTACCTGACATACTGGAGTGTGATCAGATACCCAACAACCGTACAGAGATTCCTACTCCAGAGATCACCAACTATCACAGTCATTTGAAGGACGTCAAGTTGCCTCCGTTACGGTCTAATTCTGAAATTCTACTGTTGATTGGGCGCGACGTGCCAGAGGCTCATCACATCTGTGAGCAGATTATTGGTCCACCCAATTCACCATTTGCCCAGAGGCTAAACCTTGATTGGGTGGTTGTAGGGAATGTATGTCTGGGAACTACTCATCCTCCGAACCCATCAGAGGTCTCTGTTCTCAAGACAAGGATACTTGGAGATGGTCGACCTACATTGTTTGATCCATGTGACAATCAGTTTAATGTGAAAGGTGTTTGCGAGGAACCAATCATTGGACAAGGAGTATTCAAGCAGACTCATGATGACAACAAAGTTGGCTTGTCTGTAGAAGACAGAGCATTTCTGGATCTCATGGACAAAGAATTTGTACGAGACACTAGTGGTAAATGGACTGCACCGTTGCCTTTTCGCAAACCTCGTCCTAGACTACCTAATAATAGGCACCAAGCCCTTAAACGAGCTCAGCTTCTCGATGTCTCTCTTCAAAGGAATTCCGTTAAGCGCGAACACCTTGTCACCTTTATGAAAGGAATCTTAGACAACGGGCACGCGGAAGTGGCCCCTCCACTTAAGGAGTTGTGAGTAAACTTGAGGAGTGCTGGTATTTGCCTCTTTTCGGCGTTTATCATCCTAAGAAACCAAATAAGATCCGAGTAGCACCGCGTCATGGTCATACAATTCCACGTCTGGAATTATGTACCGCAGTCTTAGCCGTGGAAATAGCAGAAATTGTCACAGAAGAGCTATCCTTTCCCCGAGAACATGTGTTTTTCCACACCGATAGTAAAGTTGTACTGGGCTACGTAACTAACACAACTCGACGGTTTTATATCTATGTGGCCAACAGAGTCTGCAGGATCCTGGAATTTTCTAGACCAGACCATTGGTTCTACATCTCTACCGAGAATAACCCTGCAGATGTCGGCACTCGATACATCGATCCAGCTCGCTAAGAGGAGAGCATGTGGATTCAAGGACCTAAACCAAACATATCCCCAACTGAATCCTTAATTTTCCCTTTGGTTACCCCAGAGGAGGATACTGAAGTTCGACCTGAGGTTGTTCACGTGGCTAAAACGGACATAACGAACAGTGAGAAACCTCATAATTGGTCAGAGCGATTTGAGAAGTTCTCAAGTTGGAAAAGGCTGTTGTTGTCAATATCTTTGATAAAACACTTAGCTGAGTCTTTCAAGTCAAATCACGGCAAGTGCATAGGATGGCACAAGTGTGACATTTATCGGTCAGTTGAAAACTGTGCTTCTGCAGAAGCATTTATTATCAGAGAATTACAAAGGGAATTCTATGGGGACACTAGGGAAATGTCCAAAGGAACTTTCACCCTACTTGGACGAAAACGGCATGATACGTGTTGGAGGAAGGCTACAGAACTCAGATTTACCGAGACACGAAGTGAACCCTATCTTAGTACCCGGCCAACATTACGTCGCGATGCTGTTGACTAGACACTTCCATAACGCTGTTCAACATCAGGGTAGACACCTGACAGAAGGGGCGATAAGGGCCGCAGGCTTTTGGATCACTGGGGTCAAGAGACTGGTTTCTTTCGTCATTCATCACTGTGTGAAGTGTCGGAAACTTCGAGGAAAGCATTCCCAACAGAAGATGGCTGATCTACCAGTGGATCGTGTTACGCCAAGCCCGCCATTTACATTCGTTGGTGTCGATGTTTTTGGACCTTGGACCATTGTCACACGCAGGACAAGAGGCGGTTCAGCTTCAAGTAAACGCTGGGCAGTGCTCTTCACGTGTCTGTCATCTAGGGCGGTTCATATTGAGTTACTGGAAGAAATGAGCTCATCATCGTTTATAAACTCTGTGAGAAGATTCTACGCCATTAGAGGAAAAGTTGCAGAGTTCCGTTCTGATAGGGGAACCAATTTTGTTGGGGCAATCTCGGACCTTGACGCTACAGCAATCTTCATAGAAGACCTAAACATCAAGGAATTTCTCCGTGAATCTGGTACCATCTGGAAATTTAATCCTCCCCACGCCTCACACTTTGGAGGCTCCTGGGAAAGGATGATTGGCGTTGCACGACGCATACTAGACTCCATGTTCCTCAACAACAATCGTAACCTCACGCACGAAGTCTTGTCGACATTTATGGCAGAAGTAACAGCGATCATCAACGCGCGACCATTGATTCCTGTTTCAACAGATGTAGATGAACCATTAATCTTATCTCCAGCAACCCTTTTGACACAGAAAACAGGAAGTCGGATCGAGTCGTTTGAATATTTTAACCAGAAAGACATGCTTAGATCACAGTGGAAGCATGTGCAGGTGCTCGCTGAGCAGTTCTGGAGTCGATGGCGAAAGGAGTTTCTACCTGTGTTACAGGCCAGGAGGAAGTGGAATCACGAGTCTCGCAACCTTGAGGAGGGAGACGTTGTTCTCATGAAGGATGAACAAACAGCGCGCAACGATTGGCCTCTTGGTGTAATCACGCGTACCTTTCCTAGTGAAGATGGACTTGTTAGGAAAGTTGAGATTCAGATATCGCGAGAAGGAAAGAAGTCAACATTCGTCCGTCCAGTTACTCAGGTTGTTGTCATTTGTTCCAAGGAGACATAGACTGTCAGCTGTGGTCAAGTGATAAACTATGTTGTGTATAATTGATGTCTAAGTGTGTAACAGTTTAGTTCATGAACATCATGTTGAAACCTTTGCAAAATTTACTGTTAAGAGCTGGAATTATTTTGTTTATAAATATGTTACTCTTAAGTTGATTAGAGATAAAGTTAGTGATATTATTAATATCAGACGGGGAGTGTGATGGAACCAGGAGTTCTCTCCCTTTGATTGATAACTTAATAATCAAGGTATGGTATTAGAGTTACCCCCTGTCTGTATGTCATTTCCGCCCAAGGAAAGGATGGTCTCGAGAGAGATAAAACTGCAAAAATGTAGCAACTATGTGGCCCCACACGTTGTAAGTGTATAGTTTAATGTTAAATGCATTAATTATTTCATGTGTGACAATTTAAAAATTGTGATGAAGCTATGTGCGTACCATGTATTTGGTATTTTTTGTATAAATGCACATGAAGCGATGTTTTGATTTCACACGGAAATCGTGCAGTTTGTCAATTTGATTCTCTGACATGTTTTTGAGTGATGTCGTTTTATTATTGCTGTTTATAAAGCAATACCTATCAGTCTTTACGATATTATTTTTGTATCTTAGTGGTATATAGCCATGTATAAACATGTATGCCCTAGCTAAATGTAAATTACTAGTGCACATGGTTTAATCATTGTTAGTCGGTATGCAAAATAGAAAACCTCGTATAGGCAATGGTCGATGTATGCAGGTTTTCGATGTAGACAGGTTGTCGTTGTATGCAGGTTGTCGTTGTAGAGAGGTTAATCATGTGAATTACAGTTTTCTTTTATTTTCATTTGTCAAATCATAATATTAAAGGATTGAATTGTTATATATCCTATAATGATAAGGAAATCCCATCTTGATACTCAGAGATAGTATGTACCAAATGTCAAGTTATTAAATACCTGTTTCTGCATATTTACTGTAGAGTTAACAAGTACACTTTTAATATTTCTCTTGAAAATATTACATTGACTAATTCATTGTGTAAGTGTGATCTAGTCCAGAATAGTGTTTATTTGTGCAATAGTTATTACAACTTTATTAGGTGTTTGTGAAATTAGCACTTATGTAATAAGTTTAATCCTTAGGATTAATATTTGTATCTGTAAGAGTGAATGACTACAGAAGTTAGAGATCATTAAGTAACAATATTTACTTGTTTGTATTTCAGGTTTTACTATACTCCACTATAAGCACTATACACCACTTTATGTGGATCTGTAATAAAGGTTGGAAACAGTTCAAGGAACTTTCTGTTTTTTTGAGACAGAACAGTAAAACAACGTGTATCAGCTGCACAGTACATGATGTCTACATCCAGGGATCAGGATCCCAGCAAATTGTTTGAGCAAGGAGGGTATCTTGCGCCCATGCAGGAGTATGGGTCACAACTGCAGGTTCCCGACAACGCCCATGCTACTCCAACAGAGATGGAAAGGTCCCATCGGAAGAAAAAACCTCACAGGAGGTGGGGAGGAACTGTATGAGAGGCCACGGTAGAGACAAGTACCGCCAAACTTATCAAACTCCGAAAAAAGGTAGAGGATACTATCGAAGAGTTTAACTCGGCCAAGCACGAAAGAGACTTAGTGATAAAACTAAAGGATCAGCTAGGAGCGGTCTATGACAAATACCTAGACGAGGTGAAAGGATTTATGAAATATTTAACTTGTATTAATACCTCCTCCAGTAATAGTGAGAAAGTTTCGCAAGAGATGATACATATCAAAATCTATAGAAAGGTAACAGATGTGCATAACGAGATGGTGGAGATTCTTAAGCAGCCAGAAACAGATATCGAAGAAAACAAAGAGCAGAAACAAGAAGTGAAAAAGAACTCTCAAACCAAAAGTCATTCATCAGTGAGCAGTTCTAGTAGTCGCAGGAGTTCGCTATTAGCACTTCAACGTGCAAAGTTAGAAGCAGCTAAAACTAGTTTGACATTTACACGCCAAGAAGTTGAGATGCAGAAAAACCAGGCCAAGATGGATGCTGAAATTCTTCGACAGAGAGCTCAGTATGAATCTGACCTCCAATATCTAAAATCACAACGAGCAGCAGCCGTAGCTCAAGCCGAACTTGAGGCCATGTATGAGGAGTATGGTGAAGGCGACATAGACAGAGGACCACAACTCTCATTACCTTCGATGGACAGTAAGGAGCTTACAGCGCAGTTTATCAATGCGCAGGCACAGACTGAGAGCCATGGACCTCCTAGATTGGAAAACAAACACCCTTGCACCGATAAATACAGGTCAAGATTCTGCCTTTGAAGGAGGTAGGTGTCCAGTACATGAGTCTTCCATTGATGGAGAAAAAGTCTGATAGGACGATTAATGACAATAGACAACAGATGGATCCTAATGCACCTAGTTTTTACCCAGAACGACTAGGTTATTCTGATTTCACTAAGTACCTGTTACGTAAGGACTTGCTCCTGCAGAGACTTACCACCTTTGACGACAAACCTGAAACATTTTCAATGTGGAAGGCTAGTTTCCAGTCTGTAACCAAAGAACTCAGCGTGACAGCTAATGAGGAATTCGACCTGCTTTTCAAGTGGTTGGGACCGGAGTCCAAGAAGCACGCTTTGAGCATAAGAGCGTCTCACGAGCGATATGGATGTCCGGAAATGGTAGAGGCCTCATTAAAAAGGAAAACTAGAGAAGTTTCCAAGGTTGGGTTCAAAGGATAATGCCAAATTATACGAATTGGCAGACATTCTTTCAGAAGTGGGAGCCATGATGGAAGATCCCATTTATGGCTCATTATTAGGCTATTACAACACCTCTTCAGACGTTCTCCCATTGTGGGTAAATTGCCCTCTCATATCCAAGGGAAATGGACAGTCAGAGCTGCAAGGTATAAGAAGGAGAAGAGTGTTAGCCTTTCCTCCATTCTCGGAATCTGTGGTGTTCATAAAGGAAATGAGCTCTATGCTTAATGACCCCGGCCTTGTATATAAAGATACGTTGACCACTCGAACAAGCAATGAACCGCGTTCCAAGGACAGAGTTCGGTCAACTTTAGGTATATCAGGTGAATAAAACTCAGGTGTCGTCTAACGAGAACTCTAACAAAACAACCCAAGAACAGTGTTTGATACACTCGCAAACATATCTACCCACGACATAAATCAGTGCAGGGCATTTCCGTCTTAAATCCTTGTCGGAACGGAGGACGTATATTAATCGAACACCGCTTAATGTTTTCGATGGTTGGGAACACAGATGCTCATATATTACTCCTCAGAAAGAGCTGTTCTCAAGTCTCTCCGGTGTAAAATGTATAGCGCTTAGGAGAATGTCTATGCAGCAGTCCTGCACCCTAACGGCGGCGCTCATCCCAGGAAGTGGAACATTCTAGATCCGGATAAGTCGAATATGTTCATAAGCCAGAACAAAAAAACAAACAGATACATTCTACATGTCCGTATCGGTGGGGAGAGATATACGGACTAGTACAGAAGACGGCGAGGTGATTGATGGCGTAGTGAGTAATATGTACGCGCGTTGTGGGGAGGAACGATTTACAGGGCAGAATCTTGTTCAAAAAACAATTGAGACATTGTTCGTGTTTCATTAGTACTTAGATCACGCAGAGCAATGGCTACCCGTACTTGTATGCCTTAATCGACGATCATAAGGTAATCGAGGACATTGTGCAAGCCTTGGTTTGTCTGTCTAAGTATTCATGGATCGTACTCAGGAGAGACAGATTTGATACCAATATTCACTTGGTATCAGGTGCAGGAGGGGACTTGCTCCGACACAGGGTCGGCTCGCGCCATCATGGTATTCGTCAGAGTTTCCTCCTGTCTCACCAGGCCAGTTTATTCCTTACCTCTTCCTGAACATACTGGAGAGTGTGATCAGATACCAACAACAGTACAGAAGATTCCTTCTCCAGAGATCAACCAACTCTCACTAAGTCATTTGAAGGAACGTTCAAGTTAGCCTCCGTTACGGTCATAATTCTGAAATTCTTACTGTTGATTGGGCGCGACGGGCGCCAGAGGCTCATCACATCTGTGAGCAGATTATTGGTCCACCCAATTCACCATTTGCCCAGAGGCTAAACCTTGATTGGGTGGTTGTAGGGAATGTATGTCTGGGAACTACTCATCCTCCGAACCCATCAGAGGTCTCTGTTCTCAAGACAAGGATACTTGGAGATGGTCGACCTACATTGTTTGATCCATGTGACAATCAGTTTAATGTGAAAGGTGTTTGCGAGGAACCAATCATTGGACAAGGAGTATTCAAGCAGACTCATGATGACAACAAAGTTGGCTTGTCTGTAGAAGACAGAGCATTTCTGGATCTCATGGACAAAGAATTTGTACGAGACACTAGTGGTAAATGGACTGCACCGTTGCCTTTTCGCAAACCTCGTCCTAGACTACCTAATAATAGGCACCAAGCCCTTAAACGAGCTCAGCTTCTCGATGTCTCTCTTCAAAGGAATTCCGTTAAGCGCGAACACCTTGTCACCTTTATGAAAGGAATCTTAGACAACGGGCACGCGGAAGTGGCCCCTCCACTTAAGGAGTTGTGAGTAAACTTGAGGAGTGCTGGTATTTGCCTCTTTTCGGCGTTTATCATCCTAAGAAACCAAATAAGATCCGAGTAGCACCGCGTCATGGTCATACAATTCCACGTCTGGAATTATGTACCGCAGTCTTAGCCGTGGAAATAGCAGAAATTGTCACAGAAGAGCTATCCTTTCCCCGAGAACATGTGTTTTTTCCACACCGATAGTAAAGTTGTACTGGGCTACGTAACTAACACAACTCGACGGTTTTATATCTATGTGGCCAACAGAGTCTGCAGGATCCTGGAATTTTCTAGACAGACCATTGGTTCTACATCTCTACCGAGAATAACCTGCAGATGTCGGCACTCGATACATCGATCCAGCTCGCTAAGAGGAGAGCATGTGGATTCAAGGACCTAAACCAAACATATCCCCAACTGAATCCTTAATTTTCCCTTTGGTTACCCCAGAGGAGGATACTGAAGTTCGACCTGAGGTTGTTCACGTGGCTAAAAACGGACATAACGAACAGTGAGAAACCTCATAATTGGTCAGAGCGATTTGAGAAGTTCTCAAGTTGGAAAAGGCTGTTGTTGTCAATATCTTTGATAAAACACTTAGCTGAGTCTTTCAAGTCAAATCACGGCAAGTGCATAGGATGGCACAAGTGTGACATTTATCGGTCAGTTGAAAACTGTGCTTCTGCAGAAGCATTTATTATCAGAGAATTACAAAGGGAATTCTATGGGGACACTAGGAAATGTCCAAAGGAACTTTCACCCTACTTGGACGAAAACGGCATGATACGTGTTGGAGGAAGGCTACAGAACTCAGATTTACCGAGACACGAAGTGAACCCTATCTTAGTACCCGGCCGCACAAATTACGTCAGCGATGCTGTTGACTAGGGGACATCTTCAATAACGCTGTTTCAACATCAGGGTTAGACAACTGTACAGACAGGGGGGGCAGATATGGGCCGCTGGCTTTTGGATCACTGGGGGTCAAGAGTATGGTTTCTTTCGTCTTTCTTCACTGTGTGAAGTTGTCGGAATCTTCGAGGAAAGCATTCCCAACAGACAGATGGCGCTGATCTACCATTGGAATTCGTGTTACGCCAAGCCCGCAATTTACATTCGTTGGTGTCGCGATTGTTTTTGGACCTTGGACCATTGTCACACGCACGGCGGACAAGAGGCGGGAACGGGGGGCTTCAGCTTCAAGTAGAACGCTGGGCAGTGCTCTTCACGTGTCTGTTCAATCTAGGCAGGTTCATATTGTGTTACTGGAAGGAAATGAGCTCATCATCGTTTATAAACTCTGTGAGAAGATTCTACGCCATTAGAGGAAAAGTTGCAGAGTTCCGTTCTGATAGGGGAACCAATTTTGTTGGGGCAATCTCGGACCTTGACGCTACAGCAATCTTCATAGAAGACCTAAACATCAAGGAATTTCTCCGTGAATCTGGTACCATCTGGAAATTTAAATCCTCCCCACGCCTCACACTTTGGAGGCTCCTGGGAAAGGATGATTGGCGTTGCACGACGCATACTAGACTCCATGTTCCTCAACAACAATCGTAACCTCACGCACGAAGTCTTGTCGACATTTATGGCAGAAGTAACAGCGATCATCAACGCGCGACCATTGATTCCTGTTTCAACAGATGTAGATGAACCATTAATCTTATCTCCCAGACACAGAAAAACAGGAAGTCGGATCCGTTTGAATATTTTAACCAGAAAGACATGCTTGACACAGTGGAAAACAGCTCGCTGAGCAGTCTGGATCGATGGCGAAAGTCACCTTTCCTAGTGGGAGGAAGTGGACTTGTGAGGAGGGAAAGTTGAGATGAACAAACAGCGCGCAACGATATCGCGAGAAGGAAAGAAGATTCAACGAGAAGAAAGAAGTCAACATTCGTCCGTCCAGTTACTCAGGTTGTTGTCATTTGTTCCAAGGAGACATAGACTGTCAGCTGTGGTCAAGTAATAAACTATGTTGTGTATAATTGATGTTCTAAGTGTGTAACAGTTTAGTTCATGAACATCATGTTGAAACCTTTGCAAAAATTTACTGTTAAGAGCTGGAATTATTTTGTTTATAAATATGTTACTCTTAAGTTGATTAGAGATAAAGTTAGTGATATTATTAATATCAGACGGGGAGTGTGATGGAACCAGGAGTTCTCTCCCTTTGATTGATAACTTAATAATGCCCCTGTCTGTATGTCATTTCCGCCCAAGGAAAGGATGGTCTCGAGAGAGATAAAACTGCAAAAATGTAGCAACTATGTGGCCCCACACGTTGTAAGTGTATAGTTTAATGTTAAATGCATTAATTATTTCATGTGTGACAAATTTAAAATTGTGATGAAGCTATGTGCGTACCATGTATTTGGTATTTTTTGTATAAATGCACATGAAGCGATGTTTTGATTTCACCGGAAATCGTGCAGTTTGTCAATTTGATTCTCTGACATGTTTTTGAGTGATGTCGTTTTATTATTGCTGTTTATAAAGCAATACCTATCAGTCTTTACGATATTATTTTGTATCTTAGTGGTATATAGCCATGTATAACATGTATGCCCTAGCTAAATGTAAATTACTAGTGCACATGGTTTAATCATTGTTAGTCGGTATGCAAAATAGAAAACCTCGTATAGGCAATGGTCGATGTATATGCAGGTTTTCGATGTAGACAGGTTGTCGTTGTATGCAGGTTGTCGTTGTAGAGAGGTTAATCATGTGAATTACAGTTTTCTTTTATTTTCATTTGTCAAATCATAATATTAAAGGATTGAATTGTTATATCCTATAATGATAAGGAAATCCCATCTTGATACTCAGAGATAGTATGTACAAAATGTCAAGTTATTAAATACCTGTTTCTGCATATTTACTGTAGAGTTAACAAGTACACTTTTAATATTTCTCTTGAAATATTACATTGACTAATTCATTGTGTAAGTGTGATCTAGTCCAGAATAGTGTTTATTTGTGCAATAGTTATTACAACTTTATTAGGTGTTTGTGAAATTAGCACTTATGTAATAAGTTTAATCCTTAGGATTAATATTTGTATCTGTAAGAGTGAATGACTACAGAAGTTAGAGATCATTAAGTAACAATATTTACTTGTTTGTATTTCAGGTTTTACTATACTCCACTATAAGCTACACTATAACACCACTTTATGTGGATCTGTAATAAAGGTTGGAAACAGTTCAAGGAACTTTCTGTTTTTTTGAGACAGAACAGTAAAACAACGTGTATCAGCTGCACAGTACATGATGTCTACATCCAGGGATCAGGATCCCAGCAAATTGTTTGAGCAAGGAGGGTATCTTGCGCCCATGCAGGAGTATGGGTCACAACTGCAGGTTCCCGACAACGCCCAATGCTACTCCAACAGAGATGGAAAGGTCCCATCGGAAGAAAAACCTCACAGGAGGTGGGGAGGAACTGTATGAGGCCACGGTAGAGACAAGTACCGCCAAACTTATCAAACTCCGAAAAAAGGTAGAGGATACTATCGAAGAGTTTAACTCGGCCAGCACGAAAGAGACTTAGTGATAAAACTAAAGGATCAGCTAGGAGCGGTCTATGGACAAATAACCTAGACGAGGTGAAAGGATTTATGAAAATATTTAACTTGTATTAATACCTCCTCCAGTAATAGTGAGAAAGTTTCGCAAGAGATGATACATATCAAAATCTATAGAAAGGTAACAGATGTGCATAACGAGATGGTGGAGATTCTTAAGCAGCCAGAAACAGATATCGAAGAAAACAAAGAGCAGAAACAAGAAGTGAAAAAGAACTCTCAAACCAAAAGTCATTCATCAGTGAGCAGTTCTAGTAGTCGCAGGAGTTCGCTATTAGCACTTCAACGTGCAAAGTTAGAAGCAGCTAAAACTAGTTTGACATTTACACGCCAAGAAGTTGAGATGCAGAAACACCAGGCCAAGATGGATGCTGAAATTCTTCGACAGAGAGCTCAGTATGAATCTGACTCCAGTATCTAAAATCACAACGAGCAGCAGCCGTAGCTCAAGCCGAACTTGAGGCCATGTATGAGGAGTATGGTGAAGGCGACATAGACAGAGGACCACAACTCTCATTACCTTCGATGGACAGTAAGGAGCTTACAGCGCAGTTATCAATGCGCAGGCACAGACTGAGAGCCATGGACCTCCTAGATTGGAAAACAAACACCCTTGCACCGATAAATACAGGTCAAGATTCTGCCTTTGAAGGAGGTAGGTGTCCAGTACATGAGTCTTCCATTGATGGAGAAAAAGTCTGATAGGACGATTAATGACAATAGACAACAGATGGATCCTAATGCACCTAGTTTTTATTACCAGAACGACTAGGTTATTCTGATTTCACTAAGTACCTGTTACGTAAGGACTTGCTCCTGCAGAGACTTACCACCTTTGACGACAAACCTGAAAACATTTTCAATGTGTGAAGGCTAGTTTCCAGTCTGTAACCAAAGAACTCAGCGTGACAGCTAATGAGGAATTCGACCTGCTTTTCAAGTGGTTGGGACCGGAGTCCAAGAAGCACGCTTTGAGCATAAGAGCGTCTCCACGAGCGATATGGATGTCCGGAAATGGTAGAGGCCTCATTAAAAAGGAAACTAGAGAAGTTTCCAAGGTTGGGTTCAAAGGATAATGCCAAATTATACGAATTGGCAGACATTCTTTCAGAAGTGGGAGCCATGATGGAAGATCCCATTTATGGCTCATTTATTAGGCTATTACAACACCTCTTCAGACGTTCTCCCCATTGTGGGTAAATTGCCTCTCCATATCCAAGGGAAATGGACAGTCAGAGCTGCAAGGTATAAGAAGGAGAAGAGTGTAGCCTTTCCTCCATTCTCGGAATCTGTGGTGTTCATAAAGGAAATGAGCTCTATGCTTAATGACCCCGGCCTTGTATATAAAGATACGTTGACCACTCGAACAAGCAATGAACCGCGTTCCAAGGACAGAGTTCGGTCAAATATTCAGGTGAATAAAACTCAGGTGTCGTCTAACGAGAACTCTAACAAACAACCCAAGAAACAGTGTTTGATACACAACATATCTAACCACGACATAAATCAGTGCAGGGCATTCCGTCTTAAATCCTTGTCGGAACGGAGACGTATATTAAGCGAACACCGCTTATGTTTTCGATGTTGTGACACAGATGCTCATATATACAAAAACTGTTGTTCAGTCTCTGTAAAATGCGCAGAATGCAGCAGCAGTCAGCACCCTACGGCGCTCAATCCCAGGGATGGACATTCTATATCCAGAAATCGAAATGGTCATAAGCCAGACAAAAACAACAATAATTCTACAAGTCCGAACGGTGGGGAGATAACGACTAGTCAGAACGGCGGGGAGAATGAAGGCGTTGTGAGTAAATGTACGCGCGTGTGTGGAGGAACGTTTACAGGCAGATCTTGTTCAAAAACAATACTTGTTCGAGTTCATAGGACTAACTCACCAGAGCAAGCTACCTACATGTATGCCATAATCGACGATCAAAGTAATCGGACATTGTGCAAGCCTGGTTTCTTCAATATCATGGATGTCTCAGGAGAGACAGTTGAACAATATACTCTGGTATCCTGTGCAGGGGACTTGCCGACACAGGGTCGGCGCGCACATGGATTCTCAGTTTCCTCTCTGAACGGCCAGTTTACCTTACCCTTACCTGACATACTGGAGTGTGATCAGATACCCAACAACCGTACAGAGATTCCTACTCCAGAGATCACCAACTATCACAGTCATTTGAAGGACGTCAAGTTGCCTCCGTTACGGTCTAATTCTGAAATTCTACTGTTGATTGGGCGCGACGTGCCAGAGGCTCATCACATCTGTGAGCAGATTATTGGTCCACCCATTTCACCATTTGCCCAGAGGCTAAACCTTGGTTGGGTGGTTGTAGGGAATGTATGTCTGGGAACTACTCATCCTCCGAACCCATCAGAGGTCTCTGTTCTCAAGACAAGGATACTTGTGATGGATCGACCTACATTGTTTGATCCATGTGGACAGAATCAGTTTAAAATTGGGGTGGAAAGGTGTTTGACGAGGAATCCTCCAATCATTGGGACGCCACTAAGGTAGTATTACAAGCAGACTCAAGATGACAACAAAGTTGTGCTTGTCTGTATGAAAGACAGGAAGATAATTTCTGGATCTCATGGATCAAATGTGATTTTGTCGGTGACACTAGTGGTAATTGGGACATGCAAACGTTGCCTTCTATTACGCAAACCCTCAGTCCTAGACTTACCTAATAGAACAGGCACCAAAGCCCTTAAACGAGCTCAGCCTTTCTCTGATGTTCTCTTCTTCAAAGGAATGCCACGTTAAGCGCGAACACCTTGTCACACTTTATGGAAGGAATCTTAGACTCAACGGCGACGCGGAAGTGGCCCCCTTCACTTAAGGAGTTGTGAGTAAACTTGAGGAGTGCTGGTATTTGCCTGCTTTTCGGCGTCTTAATCATCCTAAGAAACCAAATAAGATCCGAGTAGCAACCGCGTCATGGTCATACAATTCCACGTCTGGAATTATGTTCCACGCAGTCTTAGCCGTGAAATAGCAGAAATTGTTCCACAGAAGAGCTATCCACTTTCCCGAGGAACAATGTGTTTTTCCACACCGATAGTAAAGTTGTACTGGGCTACGTAACTAACACAACTCGACGGTTTTATATATAAGTGGGCCAACAGAGTCTGCAGGATCCTGGAGATTTTTCTAGACCAAGGACCATTGGTTCTACATCTCTACCGAGAATAACCCTGCAGATGTCGGCATGCACTCGATACATCGATCCAGCTCGCATAAGAGGAGGAGCATGTGGAATCAAGGACCTAAACCAAACATTTCCCCCAACTGAATTCTTAATTTTCTCCCCTTTGGTTACCCCAGAGGAGGATACTGAAGTTCGGAACCTGAGGTTGTTCACGTGGCTAAAACGGACATAAACGAACAGTGAGAAACCTCATAATTGGTCAGAGCGATTTGAGAAGTTCTCAGTTGGAAAAGGCTGTTTGTTGTCAATATCTTTGATAAGAACACTTAGCTGAGTCTTTCAGTCAAATCCACGGCAAAGTGCATAGGATGGCAACAAGTGTGACATTTATCGGTCCAGTTGAAAACTGTGCTTCTGCAGAAGCATTTATTATCAGAGAATTACAAAGGGAATTCTATGGGGACACTAGGAAATGTCCACAAAGGAACTTTTCACCCTACTTGGACCGAAAAAAACGGCATGATACGTGTTTGGAGGAAGGCTACAGAACTCAGATTTACCGAGAGACACGAAGTGAACCCTATCTTAGTACCCGGCCAACATTACGTCGCGATGCTGTTGACTAGACACTTCCATAACGCCTGTTCAACACAGGGTAGACACCTGACAGAAGGGGCGATAAGGGCCGCAGGCTTTTGGATCACTGGGGTCAAGAGACTGGTTTCTTTCGTCATTCATCACTGTGTTGAAGTGTCGGAAACTTCGAGGAAAGCATTCCCAACAGAAGATGGCTGATCTACCAGTGGATCGTGTTACGCCAAGCCCGCCATTTACATTCGTTGGTGTCGATGTTTTTGGACCTTGGACCATTGTCACACGCAGGACAAGAGGCGGTTCAGCTTCAAGTAAACGCTGGGCAGTGCTCTTCACGTGTCTGTCATCTAGTGGCGGTTCATATTGAGTTACTGGAAGAAAATGAGCTCATCATCGTTTATAAACTCTGTGAGAAGATTCTAACGCCATTAGACGGAAAAGTTGCCAGAGTATCCCGTTCTGATAGGGAACCCACATTCTGTTGGGGTCACTCTCGTACCTTGACGCTACAGCAATTCTCCTAAGAAGACCCAAACAATCAAAAGGAATTTCCCTTTCTCCGTGAAATCTGGGATACCATCCTGGAACATATTAAATCCTCTCCACGCTCACACTTATGAGGCTCACTGTAAAGGATGATTAGGCGTTGCACGACGCATACTAGACTCCATGTTCCCTCAACCAACAAACGTAAACCACTCGCCGAGGTTACTTGTCGACAATTATGGCCAGATAGATAACGAGCGCATCATCAACGCGTCGAACCATAGATTTCCTGTTTCAACAGAAGTATATTAAACATTAACCTCTAATCTCCAGCAACCCTTTATGACACATAAATCAGGAGAAGTCGGATCGAGTCGTTTGAATATTTTATTAACCAGAAAGACATGCTTAGATTCACAGTGGAAGGCATGTTGCATGGTGCTCGCTGAGCAGTTCTGGAGTCGATGGCGAAAGGAGTTTCTACCTGTGTTACATGCCAGGAGGAAGTGGAAATCACGAGTCTCTGCAACCTTGAGGAGGGAGACGTTGTTCTCATGAAGGATGAACAAACAGCGCGCAACGATTGGCCTCTTGGTGTAATCACACGCGTACCTTTCCTAGTGCTAAGATGGGACTTGTTAGGAAAGATTGAGATTCAGAAATCGCGAGAAGGAAATGAAGTCAACATTCGGCCGTCCAGTTTACTCAGGTTGTTGTCATTTGTTCCAAGGAGACATAGACCTGTCAGCTGTGGTCAAGTAATGAAACTATGTTGTGTATAATTTGATGTCTAAGTGTGTAACAGGTTTATTCCCTCCAATGAAACATCATGATTGAACCTTGCAAAATATACTGTTTAAGTGCAGGAAATATTTTTATTTATAAATATGTTATTCTCTTAATTTGATTAGAGATTAAGTTAGTGACTAATTATTAATATTAAGACGGTAAGTGTGATGGAACCAAGGAGTTCACATCCCAAAGCTTGATAACTTAAAATTAATCAGAGTTTAATGTATTAGAATTTACCTGCCCCTTGTCCTGAAATGTCATTTCCGCCCCAAGAAAGGATTGGACCTCGAGAGAGTGAGTGATAAAACTGCAAAAATGTACGCAGATCTATGTGTGACCCCACGGACTTTGTCTATAGATATTTAATTATTATATTGATATAAAAATGCATTAAATAATATCATGTGTCGACAATTTAAAATTAGTGATTGAAAGCTATGTGCGGACCATTGTTATTTGTTATATTATTAGTATAAATGCATATGAAGCGATGTTTTTGATTTTCACCCGTAAATCGTGCAGTTTGTCAATTTGATTCTCTGACAATGTTTTTGAGTGATGTCGTTTTATTATTAGCTGTTTTTATAAAGCTCCAATACCTATCAGTACTTTACGATATTATTTTGTATCTTAGTGGTATATAGCCAAGTTATAACATGTATGCCTAGCTAAATGTAAGTTACTTAGATGCACATGGTTTAATGCATTTGTTAGTACGGTATGGCAAAATAGAAAACCACGTATAGGCAATGGTCGATGTATGAAGGTTTTCGAAGTAGACAGGTTGTCGTTGTATGCAGGTTGTCGTTTGTAGAGAGGTTAATCATGTGGAATATACAGTTTTCTTTTATTTTAATTTGTCAAATCATAATATTAAAAGGATTGAATTGGTTATATATCCTATAATGATAAGGAAATCCCATCTTGATACTCCAGAAGATAGTAAATTTACCAAAAGTTCAAGTTATTAAATACCTGTTTCTGCATATTTACTGTAGAGTTAACAAGTACACTTTTAATATTTCTCTTGAAATATTCAGTGAACTAATTCATTGTGTACAAGTGTAATCTAGTCCAGAATCGTGTTTATTTGTGTTTTTTGTGCAATAGTTATTACAATTTTTTATGTGTTGTGAAAATAGCGCACTTATGTAATAAGTTTAATCCTTAGGATTAATATTTGTATCTGTAAGAGTGAATGACTACAGAAGTTAGAGATCATATAAGTAATCAATATTTACTTGTTTGTATTTCAGGTTTTACTATATACTCCCACTATAAGCCACTATACACCACTTTATGTGGATCTGTAGTATAAAGGTTGGAAACAGTTTCAATGGAACTTTCTGTTTTTGTGAGGACAGAACAGTAAAACAACGTGGATCATGCTGCACAGTACCCATGATGTCTACATCCAGGGATCAGGATCCCAGCAAATTGTTTGAGCAAGGAGGGTATCTTGCGCCCATGCAGGAGTATGGGTCACAACTGCAGGTTCCCGACAACGCCCATGCTACTCCAACAGAGATGGAAAGGTCCCATCGGAAGAAAAGACGTTCTCCCCATTGTGGGTAAATTGCCTCTCCATATCCAAGGGAAATGGACAGTCAGAGCTGCAAGGTATAAGAAGGAGAAGAGAAGCCTTTCCTCCATTCTCGGAATTTGTGGTGTTCATAAAGGAAATGAGCTCTATGCTTAATGACCCCGGCCTTGTATATAAAGATACGTTGACCACTCGTACAAGCAATGAACCGCGTTCCAAGGACAGAGTTCGGTCAAATATTCAGGTGAATAAAACTCAGGTGTCGTCTAACGAGAACTCTAACAAACAACCCAAGAAACAGTGTTTGATACACAACACATCTAACCACGACATAAATCAGTGCAGGGCATTCCGTCTTAAATCCTTGTCGGAACGGAGACGTATATTAAGCGAACACCGCTTATGTTTTCGATGTTGTGACACAGATGCTCATATATACAAAAACTGTTCAGTCTCTGTAAAATGCGCAGAATGCAGCAGCAGCAGTCAGCACCCTACGGCGCTCCATTCCCAGGGATGGACATTCTACATCCGGAAATCGAAATGGTCATAAGCCAGACAAAAACAACAATAATTCTACAAGTCCGAACGGTGGGGAGATAACGACTAGTCAGAACGGCGGGGAGAATGAAGGCGTTGTGAGTAAATGTACGCGCGTGTGTGGAGGAACGTTTACAGGCAGATCTTGTTCAAAAACAATACTTGTTCGAGTTCATAGGACTAACTCACCAGAGCAAGCTACCTACATGTATGCCATAATCGACGATCAAAGTAATCGGACATTGTGCAAGCCTGGTTTCTTCAATATCATGGATGTCTCAGGAGAGACAGTTGAAACAATATACTCTGGTATCCTGTGCAGGGGACTTGCCGACACAGGGTCGGCGCGCACATGGATTCTCAGTTTCCTCTCTGAACGGCCAGTTTACCTTACCCTTACCTGACATACTGGAGTGTGATCAGATACCCAACAACCGTACAGAGATTCCTACTCCAGAGATCACCAACTATCACAGTAATTTGAAGGACGTCAAGTTGCCTCCGTTACGGTCTAATTCTGAAATTCTACTGTTGATTGGGCGCGACGTGCCAGAGGCTCATCACATCTGTGAGCAGATTATTGGTCCACCCAATTCACCATTTGCCCAGAGGCTAAACCTTGGTTGGGTGGTTGTAGGGAATGTATGTCTGGGAACTACTCATCCTCCGAACCCATCAGAGGTCTCTGTTCTCAAGACAAGGATACTTGGAGATGGTCGACCTACATTGTTTGATCCATGTGACAATCAGTTTAATGTGAAAGGGGTTTGCGAGGAACCAATCATTGGACAAGGAGTATTCAAGCAGACTCATGATGACAACAAAGTTGGCTTGTCTGTAGAAGACAGAGCATTTCTGGATCTCATGGACAAAGAATTTGTACGAGACACTAGTGGTAAATGGACTGCACCGTTGCCTTTTCGCAAACCTCGTCCTAGACTACCTAATAACAAGGCACCAAGCCCTTAAACGAGCTCAGCTTCTCGATGTCTCTCTTCAAAGGAATTTTCCGTTAAGCGCGAACACCTTGTCACCTTTATGAAAGGAATCTTAGACAACGGGCACGCGGAAGTGGCCCCTCCACTTAAGGGGAGTTGTGAGTAAACTTGAGGAGTGCTGGTATTTGCCTCTTTTCCGGCATTTATCATCCTAAGAAACCAAATAAGATCCGAGTAGCACCGCGTTATGGTCATACAATTCCACGTCTGGAATTATGTACCGCAGTCTTAGCCGTGGAAATAGCAGAAATTGTCACAGAAGAGCTATTCTTTCCCCGCCGAAGAACATGTGTTTTTTCCACACCGATAGTAAAGTTGTACTGGGCTACGTAACTAACACAACTCGACGGTTTTATATCTATGTGGCCAACAGAGTCTGCAGGATCCTGGAATTTTCTAGACCAGACCATTGGTTCTACATCTCTACCGAGAATAACCCTGCAGATGTCGGCACTCGATACATCGATCCAGCTCGCTAAGAGGAGAGCATGTGGATTCAAGGACCTAAACCAAACATATCCCCAACTGAATCCTTAATTTTCCCTTTGGTTACCCCAGAGGAGGATACTGAAGTTCGACCTGAGGTTGTTCACGTGGCTAAAACGGACATAACGAACAGTGAGAAACCTCATAATTGGTCAGAGCGATTTGAGAAGTTCTCAAGTTGGAAAAGGCTGTTGTTGTCAATATCTTTGATAAAACACTTAGCTGAGTCTTTCAAGTCAAATCACGGCAAGTGCATAGGATGGCACAAGTGTGACATTTATCGGTCAGTTGAAAACTGTGCTTCTGCAGAAGCATTTATTATCAGAGAATTACAAAGGGAATTCTATGGGGACATTAGGAAATGTCCAAAGGAACTTTCACCCTACTTGGACGAAAACGGCATGATACGTGTTGGAGGAAGGCTACAGAACTCAGATTTACCGAGACACGAAGTGAACCCTATCTTAGTACCCGGCCAACATTACGTCGCAATGCTGTTGACTAGACACTTCCATAACGCTGTTCAACATCAGGGCAGACACCTGATAGAAGGGGCGATAAGGGCCGCAGGCTTTTGGATCACTGGGGTCAAGAGACTGGTTTCTTTCGTCATTCATCACTGTGTGAAGTGTCGGAAACTTCGAGGAAAGCATTCCCAACAGAAGATGGCTGATCTACCAGTGGATCGTGTTACGCCAAGCCCGCCATTTACATTCGTTGGTGTCGATGTTTTTGGACCTTGGACCATTGTCACACGCAGGACAAGAGGCGGTTCAGCTTCAAGTAAACGCTGGGCAGTGCTCTTCACGTGTCTGTCATCTAGGGCGGTTCATATTGAGTTACTGGAAGAAATGAGCTCATCATCGTTTATAAACTCTGTGAGAAGATTCTACGCCATTAGAGGAAAAGTTGCAGAGTTCCGTTCTGATAGGGGAACCAATTTTGTTGGGGCAATCTCGGACCTTGACGCTACAGCAATCTTCATAGAAGACCCAAACATCAAAGAATTTCTCCGTGAATCTGGTACCATCTGGAAATTTAATCCTCCCCACGCCTCACACTTTGGAGGCTCCTGGGAAAGGATGATTGGCGTTGCACGACGCATACTAGACTCCATGTTCCTCAACAACAATCGTAACCTCACTACGAGGTTACTTGTCGACATTTATGGCAGAAGTAACAGCGATCATCAACGCGCGACCATTGATTCATGTTTCAACAGATGTATATGAACCATTAATCTTATCTCCAGCAACCCTTTTGACACAGAAAACAGGAAGTCGGATCGAGTCGTTTGAATATTTTAACCAGAAAGACATGCTTAGATCACAGTGGAAGCATGTGCAGGTGCTCGCTGAGCAGTTCTGGAGTTTCTACCTGTGTTGCAGGGCAGGAGGAAGTGGAATCACGAGTCTCGCAACCTTGAGGAGGGAGACGTTGTTCTCATGAAGGATGAACAAACAGCGCGCAACGATTGGCCTCTTGGTGTAATCACGCGTACCTTTCCTAGTGAAGATGGACTTGTTAGGAAAGTTGAGATTCAGATATCGCGAGAAGGAAAGAAGTCAACATTCGTCCGTCCAGTTACTCAGGTTGTTATCATTTGTTCCAAGGAGACATAGACTGTCAGCTGTGGTCAAGTGATAAACTATGTTGTGTATAATTGATGTCTAAGTGTGTAACAGTTTAGTTCATGAACATCATGTTGAAACCTTTGCAAAATTTACTGTTAAGAGCTGGAATTATTTTATTTATAAATAATGTTACTCTTTAAGTTGATTAGAGATAAAGTTAGTGATATTATTAATATCAGACGGGGAGTGTGATGGAACCAGGAGTTCTCTCCTTTGATTGATAACTTAATAATCAAGGTATGGTATTAGAGTTTACCTGCCCCTGTCCTGTATGTCATTTCCGCCCAAGGAAAGGATGGTCATGTGCTCGAGAGAGAGAGATAAAACTGCAAAAATGTAGCAAACTATGTGGCCCCACACGTTGTAAGTGTATAGTTTAATGTTAACATGCATTATATTTATTTCCATTGTGTGGACAATTTTAGTAATGTGATCGTAGCTATGTAGAGTACCAATGTATTTGCGTTTATTATTGTATAAAATGCACATGAATGAGATGATATTTTGATTTCACCGGAAATATCGTGTGCAGTTTGTAAATTTGATTTCTCTGGACAATGTTTTTGTGTGATGTCGTTCTTGATTTATTGCTGTTTTTTAAAGGCAATACCTATCTGTCTTTTACATATTAGTTTGTTTCTTAGTGGTAGATAAGGATGTATAACATGTAATGCCTGCTAATGTAAAAATTACTAGTGCCATTGGTTTAATCAT